>NW_003307552.1:871377-891698 GCF_000143455.1 Volvox carteri f. nagariensis | reverse complement strand
TCCAGCCCCTGATCCCCCTACCCCCCCCCCACACCACACTAAATCATATCAGGTCGCACCACGTCTAGTAGTCCCCTGGACGAGTCTGGCGCTGCCCTCCGTGAGGTGACCCTGACCCGCAGCAACCCTGCTGGCTGTACCCCGCTGCCACTCCCGTGGCGTGTCCGGCGGCACGCCTCCTTGTGTATTTCCCCTGCACCTCACCTCTTTTCCCCCCCGACTCAGGTTCACGGCCATTGTGTACCCCATCATTGTGGCGCTGCTGCTGTGGGGGCCCCAGGTACGAGGGGGGAGTACGGGTGTGTGTGTGTATGTGGGTGGGGAAGAGGTGCGGGTGTGGGGCGATGGTTTGGGACGTGCCCCCGCCGGGGCCACTCGTTCCCCCTTCACCACTCGACCAACCCATCAGCTCCCCCCCGGCCCCGCGGGGCCTCCTGATCGCCATGTGGTGGCCGCGCGCCCTCATCCACCCCCCCCTGCCCCCCCCCCTGCCCCCTCCCTCCCCTTTCCCCTCCCCACCACAAGGACCGACTCCACAACCCTGCTCTGGCTGTGTTTTGGGACTATTGGTGGCCGCTGGTGTTCATGTCGTTCCCGTTGCTGGGCCGGGTGTGGTGCGCGGTGTGCCCCTTCATGATCTTCGGGGAGCTGGCGCAGAGGTGGAGGACCGAGAGCAGCCCGGGGAGAGGGGGAGCGGCCAAACTGCTCAAGTGGCCGCGGGACGCGGGTGGGTTGTCACATCACATATATGCACAAGGCGAAAGGACTTACTGTCAAGTGACGGCCCCCAAGTGCTGAAGCTACTGTAGGAGCCTCAAGTGGTGTGTAGCCCACTGGCAGAGGGGAGCACCGGAATCACAAAAGTCCGTTACCTTACCGACATGTGTGATGTGAGTTGTTCTCGTTGTTGTTGGGTACCCCCCGGGTAAGGTAGGGGGGCTTGGTGAAGGTAAGGGTCCGCCGGTTGACGTGGGGCCTTTGCACTTTCTGACGTTGGTGTGGACGTGAGGCTTTGGCAACACCCTTACCCTCACCCTCACCCTCACCCTCACGCTCCTCAGCCGAGCGCTACGGGCCCCCCTTTCTGTTCTCCCTCTTCGCCGCCATCCTGGTGTGGGAGGAGGTGTGGGACCTGCCGCACACCGCCGCGCTGTCCGGCTGGCTGCTGCTGCTAATCACGGCGGGCGCGGTGGTGTGCTCGCTGGTGTTCGAGAGGCGGCTGTGGTGCCGCTACCTGTGCCCCATAGGCGGCATGAACGGGCTGATGGCCAAGTTGTCGGTGACGGAGGTTCGAGCTCGGCAGGGCGTGTGCTCGGGTGAGTGGCAGGGTGCTGGTGGCTGGGTGTTGTTGAGAGGCTTTTATTATTTGTTATGAAGGAGCGTGCGGCTACCTTCTCAAAAGCAAGGAGCAATAGCGGCAGCACAGCACAGCACCGTAGGGGTTGAGGGGCTGAGCGGGTGAGGGGGCAGTGGGTCCCCCGGGGGTGGGATGGGGGGGTTGCTGCTGTGGGTTGGGGCCCGACATCGTCGTCTTGTGGACGTGTGGGGTGTAGCGATATGTGTGGAGCGCGGGTGTCTGGGGAGGTATGGGGATTTAAGCGGGATTAGGGCGCTATGCGGCTGTAGCCAAGGCGGTGGTGGACTGGTAGCTATGATATACATGGGGGGGATGTGTTGTGTGCCGCGGCCGTTGTGGATCCTCTCCTCCCCCCCCCCACACACACACGCCCCTACCGATTCGGTGCTCCCAGGCGAGTGCAACACGTACCACTGCTACAAGGGCGGCTGCTCCACTCTCCCTGACGGCTTGGAGAGCCCTGGCTGCCCCCTGTACAGCCACCCGGCACAGCTAACCGACAACCGCAACTGCGTCAACTGCATGGAGTGCCTCAAGGTGGGGACTGCGGGGTCTGCACCTTCCTGAGGGGCCCAGCGCGAGGGAGGGAGGGAGGGAAGGGGGGGGGGGAGGGAGGGGGAGTATGTCAACATCGGTTCACCCCCGAAGGGTGTTTCCAAAATGGGACTGCAGCCACAGCCATTCGTCGGCAAACCCTACAAGAAACCGCGTACGGCTAACAGAAATAAGTCAACTGTCAACCACTTGTCAGGTCAAGTGGTCGATAGTGGTCGGCATTCGTACATCTGTTCCTGGAATGAGTGTGTAATGATGAGTCGATAATCCACCCCGCCGTGGGGCCAGTGGCCCTAGGGTCACTTTTCCTCTCTCACACCTGCGGGCAGCAGATGCCTGCGACTGCTTGATGGCCCCCGCTCCCCCGTTCCCTCAGGCCTGCCCCCATGGCTCTGTGGAGTTCCGGTTGCGGCTGCCCGGCAGCGACCTGTGGAGCGGTCACTCGGCCTCAACGAGCGAGGTGGCCCTCATGTTCATGTTGCTTGGATCGGGTGGGAGTGAAGGGGGGGAGGAGGGGAGGAGGGGAGGAGGGGGAAAATACCTGTGTATCCGTGTGCAGATGCGGGCAGAGAGATGGGGAGGGTTGCGGAGCTATGTACGAAACAAAGGGCTGCAAACCTTCCTGGCTCCTTCCTCGGCCTCGGCAAGATTGCTCTTTGGTTCGCTCCGGTGGTACTGCACGGTGCGGTACCGGGTACTGCTCTCCTGCCTGCAGCATGACACCACCACCACCACCACCACCACCACCACCACCACCACCACCACCCACATCGTCGTCCCCACGCCATCACCGCAGTCTTTTTGCACCACCTCGACGGACTGGCAGCGCAGCTGGGAATAGATCCTGCGGCAGCAGGTCTGACGGCCGTAACACCGCAGCACATCGGCGCATCCATTGTCGTACTGGCGGCACCAGGTCTGACGGCCTGGGGCGCCGACACCGCCGCCAGGCGCAACCCCGGCGGTGGCGCCGCCGCCGTCACGTTCCTCTCCAACTTAGCGGCGCAGGTTACAAACCACGGACGTACGGCTAATGCCGCCAGCAAGAGCAACAGCGGCGGTGAGGCGCCGGCATCGCCGATGGCCGCCGCGGTGGCGGCCGGTGTTGATGTTGGCAAACCCGTCGCCATCACTGCAGGGCCGGTGGCACCGACGCTGCCACAACCTGCACAGTTCCTTGCCCTGTCGTACGGCTACCTGCCGCTGCTGTGGTCCGCCACTTTGAGCCACTACCTCCATCCCCTGCTGGCGGAGGGTGGGAGACTCCTCCCGGTGGGGTGGGGTACTTGGGGTGGGGGTGGGGGTGGGGGCGGACTGGTCCCGGGCGTAGAGCCGTCCGGGGGGAAGGCGCTCCGGGAGGAACGGACGGGAAAGAGAAGGGTACGGGGGCCGTGAGCAGGAGCCGACTGGGGGCTGCCTAGCGAGTGCGAGCGGTGCTAAGGGGGGAGGGGGTTAGACGAACCACGGCGCGAGTGAAGCAGATACCAGAAATAGATAGACGGATAGTCCAGGAGAAGACAAATGCTGCATTTCAGGAATATTTATCGACCAGTGATGACTTGATTGGTAATCTTGGCGGTGATGTGGCCATAGCTGGGTTGCGAAACGAGTTACTAGCTGCTGGTGCGTCCAAAGTCCAAAGAATGCAGGCGAAAAAGTTGGTCAGCGGCGGCGGCAGATAAACAAGGAATGCACCTGGCGAAGTGCCGCTGAAGGGAACCAGCAGGTGTGGGGGGGTAAGTAGGCGTTAGACCGGGTCACCTGGAATAAACCGCGTGTGTATCTGTGTGTCTAACCCCGGGCTCTCCTCCCCGGCCCCTGCAGATCAGCGCCGCCATGTTCGGATGGGAGGATGCCCCGCTTCCTGTGGCGGTGGCGGACCCGGCGGTCATATCCTTCCTGCAGGTGAGGGCGGGTGAGGGCGGGGACCCATACATGTATATGCCTCTTTCACGTATCTCTGTATGTATGGCCATGGTCGCAGGGCACTCTGCTGCTCTTTGGTGCAGCTACCAGCGCCATCCTGAGTCGCAAGCTGGCAGCTGCACCCTGGGCCTCCTTCGCCCCTCAGCTGGCCCTCATCACCGCCTTCACTGCCGAGCTGTGGGTGCTCATCCTGTAGTCCTTGAGGCTAGACTTAGTTTGTGGCACCACTCAACCACCCACGGGATACGGAACTACTGCCGACTGTCATATGCTGCTGTGTGGTACAGTGGCAGAATAATCGGCTCTTCATCCCGACTTGGGACTGCTGCCAAGGAGAATGCTGACAGACAACTGATAGACAGGCAGGCTGACTGACATATGGACATATAGACATGTTTGATGTGTTAGGTCAGTGTTGATGTGGGCTTCACTCCTGCCAGCAGTGAGCCGGGCTGTTGTCTGCAGCAGGTGGGTAGGTAGGTAGGTAGGTAGGTAGGTAGGAAGGTAGGGAGGTTGGTGAACTCAGAGACAGGAGGCAGACATCTGGAATTCTTTCGGTCTGTGGGAGGAGGTAGTGGGCAGTGGGTGAGTGATGGGTAGGTAGGCAGGTGGGGAGCAAAGTGGAATGGAGTGTTGTGTGGAATACTGGGTGAGGACAGTGCAGCCCGGACCAGTAATGGCTGGTCCCGAGGAGCAGGTGTGTGTGTCACGGTGGTACTGACCGTTGCTTCGGTCACTCGGCACGGATTCGTTGAAATGGTGTTCGTTGTGCACCTACAAGCAAGCGTGACAGCACCACCACATGCCCCTCCTGGGGGCCGCGGGGGTGTACACCAGCGGCTGGTGCACCGGAGCTCTCTGCTCATGGATAGGAGGCCGTGAGGCGAGTGTTGTACGAGTGTCGTACTGGTAGGTAGAAAACGTGTTCTTGAAGCCATGTACAGTCATGTACAGCGGCACCAGCTGTGGTGACACCAGTGCTGAAATACCCGGACAGACAGGGTGGTCTTCACCTGGAGAAAACATGGAGCAAAGTGGCAGCATCTGCCCTGCATTCATTTATCTTTATGCTTTATAGCTTTTAAACAATGTTGTGCTGGTATGTGCTATCTGTATTTTTTGTGCCTTGAAAAGTATTTGTATTTTTCATATTAAGATGATGGGTGTACGGCAGGTCCTGAAGGTTCCTGCGGTTGATCGGGAAGAGGACCGCTAAGGCGTGTGATGGTTGCACCCGCCGGCCCATAGGGCCCCCGGTGTGCATGTACTCGGTTGCGGCTCCCTGCGTACGACCAGGAAAGCCCCTCGTCGGGGTACAGCGGCCACGTCATCATCCGTTGTCCAGTTCCATGCTGCGTAGTTTGCTACAAAGAATGGAATCACTTCATCGTCGCTTGTGAGTACACGATTTTTAAAAACTGCTTCCCTAACTGTGACTGTTCCATTGGGCGGACATGTCGCCATGAACGCAGATGCCGATGGGTTGACATTCTCTTCTCCCGCCATGAATGTAGTTTGGTTTTTTGGCTTGCAGGAGGTCTGAGCGGGATTGTGAGTCGGCCGAGTTGTATGGATGAGATATATTGCATGAGGTAAAGCTTAAAGGGAGGGGGTCCCTAAGCCGCCCTTTGGCTACGGAGCCTGTGCGTTGACGCGCTGCCGGTACCATGGACTGGTTTCAGCAAGTTGTGAGGAAGAGCTCTTGCCAATTTCCACGCTTGGGTGCGCAGCAGGTACTTCGCGCAACGGCGCAACCATGGGTTGGGGCGTTCTCAAGGAAGAGGCCACAAGTAATGCAACAACTATTACTTGTTCCAAGCAGCCCTGGAACAAATCTGCACCTGCAACAAATAGTTGCATTACAGGGCTGCTTGCGAAGGTACCGACCCAAGGGGCGGAACTGCTCGTCTCGGTTTGGGAACCGTACAACGTAGTGTAACTGGACTTGAGGTCAATCAACTGTAAATTTGTTTTGCACTGTTTTTCTAAAATAACGAAGGTTAGGAATCCGCTGTTGAGAAAAAGCATACGCAGTACTGTACGCACAATACGTTGTTGTATCATAACCCCTACCACAAACAGATATGATATTAGGGCGGCATAGCACCATCAACGTTGAGCTGGAAGGAGCTCATGGTTTTATTTGAGTGCTTGGAAAGCCATTCACCAAGCGTTTCTACGTGCCAACTCGCTTTCCTTTGCCTTTTGTAAAGAGGCGTGCCTTATTACTTACCTTAGATGCGAATTTTCTGGTTGGCCTTTGCGTAACAAGGAGCGAAATCTAATCGTCACAGCAGGGGCGGGGCGGGGCTTGTCCTCCGCAGCCACCGCCCCGCTTGTAAGGCTCTTAGGGTTGCTCCAGTGAACATGGCCTCTCTAGAAGAGCTCCTCTCCAACATCAACTCAGGCGCAGTGGATGTCACAGTCTCCGATGCCGTCAAACGCCAGCCCCGCAAGCCTAAAGCGCCGACCGACTTTTCGAAGCGGCTGCGCGGCCAGGCTGGTGCGGTCAATAACGCGCAAGCTCCCAAGACCGCAGCTGAAAAGCGTGGCGCGTCCGCCCGCGCAACACCACCGCCGGCCACCTCAACCGCGGCCTCTCCCCCACCTCCGAGCCGCGTAACCCCACCTCCCCCAGCGGCGACTCCGGCAGCGGTAGCTACCGCCGCCGCCGGAGGCGGCATCGCCGCCGCAGGCGGCGGCGGCCCACCGCCCCTCGCCCCCGACGCCCCGCTCACTATGCGGCTCAAGCGTGTATTGGACCTGCTTCGCCTCAACCGCGACGCACACACCTTCGCCGACATTCGCACCAAACTCCATGTCGACCTCTCCGTCGATTCAGAGCTGCTCGACCAGCTCTCGTCCCACAGCCACGTCACGTACGACACCATACACCACACGCTGCGGTACCGGCCAAAGGTACCCGGCATCAACAACGCCACAGATCTCCTCCACTACCTACGGCGCCACACCACCGTGGAGGGCGCCTCCAGTGCCGTACCCATGACGGGGGTGCGTGTAGCCGACATTGCGGATGCCTACCTGGCTATCATGGATGACATCAAGCGCCTGCAGGCGGAGGGCTCCGTGTACGTTTTCGGCAACACGACCGCCAGCGGTGATGTCGTTTACGCGGTGCAAAATATGAACATCGGTGGGTGGGGCGGCGGCGGCGGCGGCGGGGTGACTCGCTCGGTCCGTCTGTCGGGCGGTGGGATGGGTTACATTTGCCTGGCTGGCTTGGGGTGGGGCATGTTGCTACGTTGGTACGGGACGCGCTGCGAGGGCTGGATGGTGGCTCACGGGTGGGGGGGAAGGCTGGTGTAACTGCGGGGTCCTATTATCCCGCCGGGGGCCGCGCACTCGTCACCCGAGCGCTCCTGGTCCCCTTTTCTTCATACTCTCCCCAATCTCCCACCGACCAAGTCGTGCGGTGCCACTTGTCTGTCTTCTGTCTCTTCGGCCATGTACCGCCAACGTAGCTGCAAAGTCCCGTAAAGCTCCGAAACCCGCGCACTTGGCCCGCTTCGGCGGGCTGCTGCTCTATCCCCACGCATGCACAACAACGGCCCATGGCCCTGCTGCGCCATTCAGCTGAGTGGAGGGATCCATGGCCCCTGCTACCCTGTCCGAAACAACGCACCTCGCGGCTCCTCTTCCTCTGCATACGCGCACACACGCGCCGACACGCCACACACACACCCAAACATTCAAATAATCGGAGCAGGTTTTAGGCATTCTACAATACCTGCAAAAGCTAGCATAACGCCATCAGCAATTAGGAATGCAGATGAATGTAAGTGATCTGCTTTTCACACACACACACAAACACACACATACACACAAACACACACATACACACACATACACACACATACACACACATACACACACACACGCAACAGCACGCTGTCCCACGGAACGTGGGCCCCCCGATAGGTCCCGTGAGTGAGTCCGTCGTGGAGATGTTCCACAACACCCGGCTGCCAGTGGACATTGTGGAGCTGCAGTGGCGCGCGAGGGACCTGGGCCTCAAGTCAGCGCTGGCGACCAGGCCGGTGCGCAACAAGGGCGATGGCGCCACTGCGGCGGACAAGAAGAAGAAGAAGCGGCGCAAGGTGGAGCGCAAATTCAACGTCGACAAGGCCACCAATGCGCATATGCGGGAGCTGTTCGAGGGGGCACAGCCCACAAATATCGATACCCGGTAGCGCTGTCAGAAGCCCCTAATCGGGGGTTGGTTGTGATGGCGGTGGATACGATATGCGAGAGGGTGTGATGATGATACGGGAGGAGAGGAGGTGCGGTATATGGATCTGTAGATGTTTGTGTGTGTGTGGGGGGGGGAGAAGGTGTTATCGGGACGACATGGCTTGGGAAGAGACGCAGATTTCAGTTATGGTGGTACAAGGAAGCTTGCCTACAATGAATGGTGGTGTTTCCGTGGCCATAAATGCTTTTGTTGGGATCATGTTGTCCCGACCTGGACATGTAGACGAATCTGAAGGGGGGAGGGCAAGGCGGGGCAGGGCCGGGAAACCTCGCACGGTGCACTGCCCATGCAAGCAACCAGTCTTGCTTAGACTGTCCGGTATCCGCATCAACTCACGACGCTTATTGTAAAAATGGAAAGCTTGTGTGTTGTGCAAGCTAATTCCTTCCAGGCGGCGCTGTAGTGCAGCTATTTGGTCAAGGGTCCCACGCATCCATCTCTTTCACTGCACCACCCGCTGCTCCCGCTCGCGCTGCACAGCAACTGAGTCGTCGTAGCCGCCATCCAACTACTTTCCTACTGCCCACTGCCCTGGCAAGTCTTCGTGAGCCCTAGGCTGTCCGTGGGTTGGTGGTCCTGGTGGGGGGTAGATTATCGGGTTGTTTCCGTAGTTGGCCAACTACCCTTTTTAGTTGGCCAACCACCTTCCTGGTGGGCCCCTTGTGTGGTCTCCCCTTAGCGGAAGGGGTGCGGCACAGGGAAGTGAGCTGGGTGCTGTCCGGGCCGTGGTGGGGGGCTCGAGGCCTTACGGGGTTCCTCTTGGGGCACCCGAGACTGTGCTGAGAAGGACTGGAACCACTGGATCGAAAGAACTTGACAGATGGTCCCACTCAGAACAGTATCTGCCTGCCTGCCTGCCTGCAAGTCAAGTCAAGATCCTAGGCATCCCAGGTCCTCTAGTCTCTCTAGACGCGACGTACCACTGCATTGCACTGCTGTGTTAATTGACCCGTTATGCGGCGGCCCCAGACTGGTCTCCCCACAATTGTGCATTGTCACCTATCGGATGGAATGTACCGTCGTATGTACGGTCCACCGAGCCGAGCCGTCCGGGCCACGTAAATGGGCTTCTATTCCAGCACATTGTCGTGCTTTGCGGGTCAATGCGAATTCTCATGTACAGCTGCAAAGCTGCCTGGCGATCATGATATTAACATCCTTAGCAAACGACTTCGACGCTTCGAGGTGTGTCAAAAAGCTGTCTCAGCTCACTCTCCAGTCAGATTGTAAGGCTGCGGTGCAGCCGCAGGTACTAAGGACAGCTGCCAGAACTGCTCAATTAGTCCGAGTTCACAAGTCTTGGTGCTTGCATCGTCGCTTTCAGTTGACCACTCTGTACTAGGCTGTCCCTTAGGGTCGAGGAAGGCAGGTCAGGCCGCTGGGCCGGTTTGGGATGTGTGCGTGCTAGATAGGTTGCGTGGAGTCGTACACAGTGCTCTTGCCCAGGAATTGGGGTTGTTTGCTCTCCGTTGATTGACTGTTGTTTTGTTGCCTGTTGTGGACACGTGCGCAGATTTATTACATAGTGGGTGCGAAGGCAGCAGGGCTAAGGATTACATTCTTAAGACCGCAATGGCCGCCTTGGGAGTATCAGACCCATGGGTCACACGCGGGATTTAATAGTGAGCCGCAAGTGGGCTTTCCAGTCGTGTCGCGAGTCGGTCTCGGTGCTGTTGAGATGATAATGTGTCTGTACAGTCAGTCCATCAGCCGGTGCACCCAGTGATTCCCACCCGGGCGGCCGCCTTCGCTGTAACCTAAGCAACGCCGGACCTGACGGCTAATCGGCGGCTAGGGGTGGGTGTTGGAGTGTGTGGTTGCAATGGCCTGTTGGCATGATATAAGTCAACCCGCCTTCCGCGGTTCCAAAGTGAGGAAGCAGCTGCCCATTGCAGGTTGGCACGGGCTCCGGGATTGATGTCATTACCTGACTATGTGCGGATGATTAACAACAGGAAAGGTCAAAATTGAAGAGATGAGCGTGTGCCAGGATAAAACATCACTCATATGTGCATACATACGCAAAGGCATATACACACATTTATGTATGGATTCATGTAAGTCTGTATGTGGCCCCGACACGTCCCGGATTCCACCACTGCCACTTGGATGGACGGGACAGGGCGCGGGCTAATCCTGTACAGGAATAGCAGCGATACCGGATATACTCCACTGCATGGTCCTCTACATAATCCACTGCTATGCTGCTCTTATATCTGTCGTTCCGGACTACTAAAAAAAGACTACTACAGGCTACTGCGAAGGCACCAGCAGTAATCAACGACACAAGGATCCCATGACCGACGGTCGAACACATGCATGACCTTGCATGTGCATGTGCATGTGCATGTGTTACTCTTCCGTGTCGGATAGGGTGATGGAGTCCCCTCTGCCGCCTGTCCTAAATGCCGTCAACTGTACAACAAGGCTGCTAATCTGCAGCGCCATCTAAATATCCAGGTCCGAACATTCATGAGACTCGATCATGTAGTACACCGCTGTAGGCTCCCAAGCTGCCAAACCCTGCGTCAATCCTAACCTAGGTCCTAACCTGCCTGTTCTGCAAGGGTATACTCAAAATTCTCCTTCCTGTCCTGCATGGCTGGCCAGACAGCTGCCTACACCGCGGACCCTACCCCAACCCATCACCGCATGTTGGGTAGTCGTACAAAGCCGTACAGCCAATAATTAGCCGCCGCCACGGCCGCAATCAATCCAAAGGTCAGGAACTGCTGCCCCGGGGAGTGCAGCCCCAGCGACACCGCCCACAAGAGGCCCCCTAGTGCCGGACCAACGCCGCGAACGAGCGCCGCCAGGGTCTGGCCCACCCCGTTGACCGGCCCCAGCTGCTCGGGGGCTGGGGCGGCGTTCACTGCGATGATGGAGCCCGTGAAGGCGCTGCACTGGGCAAAGGCCTTGACCACCATGGCCAGGTACAGAAACACCTGTAGCCGGGGGCAGCAGAGGAGGAGGGGGCGGAGGGGTCACGTGCGAGGAGAGCGGGGAAAAGCGGCGGGGCGAGCAGGCGCAGGTGGGTGAGCTACACGACATACCTGTGCAAACGCCACACTGGCGGTCCACAGGTCCGCCACCAGGGGTATCATGAGACACGCCACCACACTCGCCAGCAAACCCACACGGGTCAGGCGCAGCGTGCCCACATGACGCTGAAGAGGGGGATAGCCGTACAGGCTGTACGGCATAAGTACGGCGCCGAAGAACATGAGTGGTGGCGCGATCTGCTCTTCACGCAAGCCCAGACCGCCTGGAGCCGCAACAACATCGTTCCAGGAAAGGCAAGACATCCGGGGGTTGGTGGCGGGGCGGGGAGGAGAATGGGAGAGGAGGACCGAGCGAGATGGAGGGGGGGAGGAAGGGAAACTGCGTGGGCATGTGTGTGTGTGTGTAACCTGCGCATTCACCAAACCACACGGCCAGGCGCCCTGCATCATCATCATCATCATCATTTTCATCGCAACAGCACCTTACCCGACGACCTGGGCGCTGATGCGAATATGGGAAACAGCTCATCAATGGCGCAGAATATGAGTGCGGTGGCTCCGTACCCCAGGACGGTTAGGAGAACCTGGAGCAGGGCGATGTGAAGGGGGTTAGCGGGGGAGATGCAGGGAGGGGGAAAACAGCCTAGTACAACCAAGGCTAAACACACGACGCACTCCTGCTCGGTTTCCCCCCTCCCCCCGTGATAGAAAGCATGCACGTGACTGGTTCCGTACGATGGCGGTGGATCCGTACGACAGTATGGGACGCTTAATGGATTGGTAGGACCGGGAGCATCACGTCATCTAGGCGTGAGGTCCGTTGCTGCAGCTAGGCTGTGTTGGGTCGTGCACACACCCCGGAGGTACCAGTGCCACACCCCGTCTGGGCTTATTGGCGCCCTCATAACAGCAACTGTATGGCTCAGTTTCTAACCATAAAAACTACCAACCAATCAACCAACCAATCAACCAACCTGGGGGTAACGGTACCAGGGCAATAGCCGCTTCGGCCCATCCTGCTCCTCCACTGCCACCACCACCACCTGCTGCTGCTGCTGCTGGTGCCCCTTCTGCTGCTCCCCGTTCTCCGGGTAGCCCACAGGGGCGTCATCACCTCCTTCAGGCGGCTCATCGGGCCTTATGGACTGCTTGCTAGGCACTGGCGGGACGAGCCTACCGTTCCCGTCACCACCACCGCCCCCCTCATCCCCAGTCCTCAAGCGCGCTGCAACTCCCTGCAGTAGACTCTCATGATCCTCCGGCAGTGCGGCAAGAGAGCAGCCAACACCACCGTTACCTCGACCACTACCTCCATCTCCGGTTTGGCTTCCTCGCGGCCGCTCGCAGGGCTCCGTACCGCCGCCGCCACCGCTACCTGCGACAGCCCTCCCTGGACAGCTGGCAACCTCCGTCTCTGGGGAAGTGCTCAGAGGGGCGTTCCGTCTGAGGCACATCCCGTCATGTGTCAGTCCTGGCTCCTCCGAAACCTGACACTGCGACTGCAACTGCCTGGAAGCGGAGGTTGGACAGGCGGCAGTGAGCAAGGAATCAGCGGCATCTGCCACTGGAGGTTGGGGCGGTTGGAGCGGTTGCAGTGACTGGGGCGGGGGTTGTGGCACCACGGGATGGCAGTTGACGGCGGTCGGGTCATCCGCCGGTGTCAGGTCGCCGGGGGCGCCACCCGGGCCGCAGGGGCCCCCATGACTCCGTCGAGCCGCCGTGGGGCTGTCCACATGCCTAGCGCCCCTAGCGCCCCTATCGCCTCCGCAGCAGGAACTTCGACGACTGCCACCGCCGCCACCGCGGCTGCAGCCGCCTTGCATCTCGACAGCACCGGCGGAGCCAGCGGCAACAGTAGCAGCAGTAGCATCCTCGGTAGCTCTAGGAGCAGTAGCAGTAAGAGCAGCAGGAGCCGAGGTGGCGGCAGGGCGATAGAGCGGAGACTCCCCCGCGGTTTCGGAGCAACAGGGTTCGGACCGTCTCCCAGAGGACTTCCTTGCAAACGGGTTGATGCCGATGTAGGTGCGGGATGCCAGGCGCAGTACCGCCTGCAGCCGCAACTGGGGTGGTGTACGGCTGACGTCGCTATCGCTATCGGCGTCGGCGTCGGCGTCGGCGACACGGTGACGGTGGTGGCCATGATTGCGATCGAGGTGCTGGTGGTAACGGTAGAGCTGCTGCCGATGGTGGTGAGTTTCACCATTAGTGTCATCATCACCACCACCACCACCACCGCCGCCATCACCGCACGATAATATGTCCGCTGCTGTTGCTGTGGGGCCGGAGACGTGAAGCGAGTTGGCGGGTGGTTGCGGTCCGGGTGGGTGTGTGGGTTCCGCCATTAGGCGGGACTGCCGACCCGGCGGGTCCCGGACTCCGATCCCGACAGAGTCCGAGTCGGAGTTCGAATCGGATGTGGCTGTGATGATGTGGCGGTGCTGCTGACGGTGGTGAGGAGGAGGGTGAGGAGGAGGATGCGTTGGGAAGGGACGAAGGGAGGAGGAGAAGTGGGCGGCGGAGGTGTGAGGGAGGAGGTCATCAGATCGCGGGGCAGTCCGGGGCAGCAGCCCGGCCCGCTCAGCCGCCCGGTCTGCTGTCTCCCTCTCCATCTCCTCCGCCTCCGTTGCCGCTGTCACCGTCCCAATCGCCACCAAGGATGCCGTCTCACAGAACTCGACGTCGCGAACCGCCACCGCCCCTTCCTGCGGCTGCACCCGCTGCCGCCACCACTGCCACCTCCACGCCTTAACACCGCCCCGGAGGCCACCGCTGTCAACAGCAGCACTGCAGCCACCACCGCACTTCAAAAGCAGCTTGCGCCGGGGACCGCGTGTATCCTTGCCCGCTTCGAAACCAGTGTCCGAGCACCTGGAAACCAAATCTGACTCTGATTCATATTCCGAATCCGTATCCGGTTGCGCACCCGGCTGTTGCCGGTGTTTCAGCCATCTTCGGCGCGCACGCTGCCGTCGCCTCTCCCTCCTCTTCCTCATCGCCGCCAGCAGTCCCCTCTCCCTCAGGCTCGGGGACAGGGTCTCCTCCAGGAGGAACACGGAGAGCAGCAGGGCCGCCAGGATGGTGAGACTGCCAACCGTACAGGCCAGGAAGTACGGCCTGGCGGGGCCACAGTCGCAGCGGGCCAGAGCGGGCGGGGCGGGTTACTGTGGTATTGCGGTATGGAGGGCAGTTCAGGCGGGCGGCCGAGGGCCGAGGGTTCAGGGAGTGTGTGGCCCTTAGCCGCACAAACCTTGCCATGCAACCTTCAAGTGTTGCTCTTCCCGTAGAAGGTATTTCGAGGTTGCCGGTACCAACAGCCAGGCCGGGGCTGTGGCTCGGGCTAGGAGAAGGTCATGAGCCCGGCGGGGCCCCCAGCCCTTTCTTCCCGTGGCCTTCACTATCTCCCACTTCCCATCCCAGCCAGCCACTCGGATTGGACTTGGGTCCGCTTGTTGTCCGGGGGGCCTTGTTTGCCTCGTCAAGCCCCACCTGCGCCCTCGCAACCCCAGCTTCACACCCGCCTGCCGGCCCCTCACCTAGCTCGTAGCAGCTGCCCCTCCTCGCACAGCGGCAGGTGGGGCAGTCTGCTGCACGGCCGCGAGAAGGCCCCCCCCAGAGCCGGACCCGCAATGCAGCCCAGGCCCCAGGCCAGACTCATGTAGCCGAAGAACTTCCCCTGAAGCAACACATCCGTGGACTCGCCTGCGGGTTGGGGTCGTACAGCGCGTGGTAGCACGCACACCGTGTGTGGTGGCTGGCGGGTCGTGGGTGAGGGGCAGGTGTCGAATGAGGCTAGGTCAGGTTTTTGGTACCCCGTTTTTCCGATCACAGTCCCAATCCGTGACCCCGATCTCTATGTTTGTTTCGTTGACGAGACCTCTCACCGATCATGCACTTCCAGGACCCCAAGATGCCGTTCAGGAAGCCTCCAAAGGCCCTGGCGGCCAGCGCGGTGCCGTAGCTGCCGGACAGCCCGAACCACAGGATGCTGACGAAGGACACCGCGTTGCCGATGATTATGACTGGCTGAGACGGAGGGGAAGACGGGTGAAGAGGGGGACAGAGACAGAGAGGAAGGTGACATCGCTGTAACACACACATTTCAGGAGAAGCATGTACTTCTGGACCGCCAGCATATGACGCACATGCATGCAGGGGCTTTCTGCCGGGCTTCGGGAGGATCCGACTATGAAGAGGGGGATGCGATGGTAGCGGATGACCAGCAGCTGAAGTTGGCGAACCTGATCCACAATACCATCCAGCTAAGAAGGGTCTCAAACAGCACACACGCACATGCACATGTTCAAAGGGCCTCCTTTATATCAGCTTCTACCAGCCGCTCGCTTTGGGCACAGGAGCGCGAAAAACAGGGCCCCCTCCAAACATGCGGTGCAGGAGTTGAGCCATACCGGAAAGACCCTAAGGATGTGAGGTATGGGGATTGACAACATACGGAAGGTACGACATGTACGATAAAAAAACATATCACCGTCATCCGTACCTTGCGGCCGATATAGTTTGACGCGCAACCCCATGCATAGGCTGTCAGGAAGGATGAGAAGGAGAAAATGCCCGCCTGGTCATTAGGGGGATAGCGGTCATTAGGTGGCAATGGCGATCGGGGCGACGGATGGGCGGATGGGCAATAATTTTAACAACCTCAGAAAAGGCTTGTGAACCCGAAACGGCAACGGCAGAACTGTAACGGCTGAACAAGCCAGGTAAATATAGGTTCCGGGGACATGGATGCAATACCGCAATGCTCTTCAGCTCCCGTCATCCAGTACGAGGGACGGAGGCCCCCTCCTTACGGGGGAAGGAGGCCTCTTTCGGCTTCCTCTGCTTGTTCGCAACAGCGGCCTCTCCTCCCTCGCCCCACTTCCCACATCCTGGCCAGAGGGACAGCACCCAGGGTCGAACCGAGCTGGTTTTTGAGGATGCACCCTCCCCCTTGTTTATGTTTACCCGTGCCGTACCGCTGGCCAGCACCCAGGGCGGTGCAATGCATTAAGACCTGTAGGAGATAACTTTAAATAGAGGAGGGCAGGAGGCCATGTCCCTGGTCCTTGCGTCCGAAGGGAGACGGGGAAGGGGCGTCCTCACCAGCAGGCCAGTCAAGCGGCCCACCACCTGCTCGTCAACCTCCTCCTCGCGCCCACCGTGCCTGGCGGCCCGGAAATCGCGAACCATGAAGACGCCGATCGTGAAGGGAGTCGTAAGCATGACGGCCTGGCTGAAGTTGGCAGAGCTGGGAGCCAGGTGGGGGGGACATGAGGAAGAGAGCAGCGCACAGAGGGAATGAGACGAGCGGGAGGGAGAGTTTAAGGGTTGGAGGGTAGCTCCGGTTTCAGACAGCTGTCATGGGCATCTGGCTGAAGAGAAGGTGGCGCACAGCGTGACGTGATAATAACGCTTGCCCGATTCGAGTTGGGCAACCATTAGAACTCCACCCGTGCCATAAGTAGATGGTGCAAATAAAACCGCAAATCATGACAAGTGATGTCATTTCTATGGGATACGTCCATCATATCGAGGCTAGCGATGCTCATCTGTCAATGCCTTCCGCGAATGGCGTCAAGCATTGTAACCCACCTCAAACTCAATACTTGCTGCCATGGGAGCTTCTCCCTATACATTTTCTCCTGATAAGCTGTTGCCATTTTGGCGCGCACTGAGTTAACACAATATTAACTGCTCACCACACTTTCCGGTTCCTCCCATATAAACCACGTTGAGTTGCTTTACAGCTATTACGTTTGTACATAATTACCAAAGGCAAACCACGCGACATCAGTCAATCCATGACTCATCATAAGAAATTGGTCCCCGCGAAACCAGTCGGAACTGTGCAACGGAAGGACAGTACGGATGGAAGAATAGGTCATGCCAAGTGCGTTATTTATGCTCCAAACACACTAACCGTGTCGCCTACTGATACGATATCCTATACCTCCTAAGACTGCTTGACCGAAGTGTGCGACAATTGGTGGCAGTAGCGGCACCGCAGCTCAAGGCACCATTACAAGCGTTCGCTCGAAGGGCACAGGTTAACTGCAAATTGGAGCTATCTTGGTTAACTGCAAATTGGAGCTATCTTCAGCAGGACAATTCTTGTGGACTTCATTTTGACAACTACAGCTAACGTGCATTTACATGCATTTGTGCCCGCCGCGGTGCTGCAGGTTAGGGGCAATCGGCCCGGTATTTGGTATTGCACAGCTGCGGGTCGCTTACACAAGCTACGGAATGAGCGGTGATAGAAACCGACCGTAGCACAAAAACCACGACTCGTCGCGAACGATAGTCAAAGATAAAATTACCCTCATAACATCGAGTCCATTATCGAGAGCTCATTGGCACAGTCCTCGCCTGCCTGCCTGTCCCTCTGACCCCGCCCTCGCGAGTACCTTGCCGCTGCATCGTACATTCCGTTGGAGCTCACGTGCTTTCCCCCAGCTGCCGCCGCACCTTCTCACCTCATCCCCTCCGTCAAAGACCTCGCAACCCGCGTGTCAAATGCGAAAACATGTTTCAAGTTACAAGTTCCGCGCGAATGCGGGGGCCCCTCCGTTAAAGCCCGCGGGGAGTGGGCCTATGGTCGGACAAACATTTGAGTGCCGCCTGAAGCTGCTTTCTTGTACCCCTCCCTCCCCTTCCCTCCCCCCTCCCTTTCCTCCCTTCCTCACGGCTCCGACGCCTCTAACCACCACCTCCTCTGCCCCCTCCCCCTCTCCCCCCCCAGTTAATATCCACAGCGTGCCTCATCAAAACCCTGCTCATCCCGACATCCGAGCCCCAAACGGGAAAAAGCACACAAGGCACGAGTCCACCAACTCGCTAGGGGCCACCAACCCGCCCTCCCCCGCACGTGATGCAGCCAGCAGCACATCTAATTCCATCAAGCCAACCGGCTCTGCAGGCTCCCAACCGACTCAGCAATGTAAAGCTCCCACCACCCTTCGGGCGGCGTCACGCCGTGCTTTCACACAGGCCTGTTGGGGGTGCGACATCCACAAAGCCAAGACACACAGACACACACGCATACGGCGACATGGCCGCAAAACCCATACCATCGCAAAGCCAGGTCACGCCACGGCATGCCACCCAGGCACTGTCATCCACCGCAGGCCAATGTACCGCCACACTGCTCCTCAACGATACCAGCTGCAGTACAAAGCCACCGCATCCGCACACGGCACGCAGGCTGCAAGGCCAGACACTTCCCCACCCCCCCACCCTCCAACGAGCTGACCCCGTGAAGCCCAGCGTCATCCTGTAGCACCAGCAGCAGCAGCTCCTGCAGCGGCATGGGGACTCAAGAAGAAGGCAGGTAAGGCGAGCACGCACAGAGCCAGCCTGCTGCACCGCCTCCCGCAGGAAGGGAGCACAGCGCTCATGGCCCCGGGCCGGGATTGGGTGGGTGGGTAAGGTGGGCCCCATCCCGAGCCCCCAAGAACTTGAGGGTTTGCATCGTCCACGTCCCGCGGGCATGTATGTATGTATGTATGTATGTATGTATGTATGTATGTATGTATGTATGTATGTATGTATGTATGTATGTATGTATGTATGTATGTATGTATGTATGTATGCATGCATGCGTCTCTGTATGCGATTCGCCAGACCTGCCAGGTCGGCCGCTTCCCCATACATACGAGATGGGAGGTGGGGATGTGCGAATTCTTTCTTACATTGGAGAAGACACACCGCTCATTCCGCAGCTTGCACCCCCTCCCCCCCACCACCCCACCACCACCCCGTTCATCACCACTGCCAATGGGACTCCGCACCAGCGGCAGCAGCACTTAAGAACATATCCGGGTTGGCAACCACCACCACCACCCCCATCACCACCACCACCCCACAAACAACTCATGTATATCCAACAAAACACCACGGCAAGGACATGTCAACGCGGAGTAGCTCCCACCACCTAAACACAGCACCAGGAGTGGCCCGCCGCCCGGGTGCGCAGCTCTAAAGCACAGACAGATACGTCCCGAAGACCCACCAGGCATGGCTCACGTCCCGGCGCCACCATGCCTTCAGACACAACCTTGGCAGGATATCAGCACACGCGCACTCATGGCCAAATTAGGCTACCCGGAAAAATGCGGAGCTCCGAACCCAGGAAGGCGAGCACACTGCAACACGTCCGGCTGTCTGCTGCTCACGCAGGATGTCATTCTCCCCGTCATCGTCAACGCCTCAACCATCGCGACCCCTGCTCCCCTGCCCTGCCCCTGCTGCTGCAAGGAGATGTTTTGCATCCCCCGCCCATATCCTACAAAATGATAGCCAACCTGCGAATATGCGATACTTAAATCAGGTGCAATGATCACTAACCCCTGCCGGGTCCCGGCCCCCCGCCAATGAACCTTCCGGAGAAACCCTTTCCACCACCGAGTGCCGCACGTATGTCCGTACAGCGTAGTGCAGTACATTAAAGAGTACGACATCTCTGCAGTACTACGACCCTATCATCCACTGCAGCTGTTCCTCGAATGAATTAACATTAATGAGAGAGGGGGTTCCGGACTCCTCTTCATGCCCATCCTCCTCTATTCAGCCTCTCGCCATTGCTACTGCTATTGCTGCTGCTGCCGCGCGCGCGCGCGCGTGTGTGTGTGTGTGTGTCTCGACGATTTTGCAGATGTTCAGCTGCTCAATTCTCCTCCCCGACAGTTCCCTCGCTCTGCTCCATGATCACGTCCATACCGCCCTCCAGGCCGTCGCCCAGGCCCCGTACCGGGCTGATGCTTCGCCGCCCGGGCGCCGCCGAGGTGGGCCGAGCCGAGGTGGGGCGTGCGGAAGTGGGGCGACCCGCTCTACTACTTGGTCTCGGAGCCAAGCCCAGGCCCAAACCCAACGGCTGCTCCATCGGTGGCGCTCCGTGCTCATCACCCCAATCCGAGATGCCGCTCGCGTCGTACTGTCCAGATAAGATTTGCCCATGGCTGCCGTACTGCACGGACGAATGGGAGCTGAACCGATCGGAGCCGCGGCTCCCGAAAGTGGAGGTGCCGTGCAGCGCCGTCAACGCGTCGTCGCCTTCTGGCCGACTGAAATGAGGAGGTTGCAGCGGCGGCGGCGGCGGCGGCGGGCCCTCCTCCGGGGCCGCGGCAACGTCTGCCGCCGGGGCCCCCGCGCCCAGATCCAAGCCCACACTCCGCCCCGTGCCGTCGACTTCCTCGATCCGCACGGCGGTGTG
>NW_003307552.1:856375-871327 GCF_000143455.1 Volvox carteri f. nagariensis | reverse complement strand
CACCGTCGGCGTTCTCGTCATCATGGCTGCCGTCAATCTGCTTCTGCGCCGCCACCACCGCCACCGCGGCCACCATCTCCGCCAGCCTCGCCGCAAGCTGGTCCGCAGGGACGGGCATGCTCTGCAGCACCTCCGGCGGTAGTGGGAGGCCGTCAGCGCCGACGAGTACCGTACCGCCGCCGGCGTCAAACAGCCCAGCCGCAGCCAGATCTCCCACCGGCAGCATCTCCGTACCGCCGTCGTCATCCTCCGCCTCCGCCTCCGCCTCCGCGAGGTACATGCGCAGGTCCACACGCGGGTTAGGCGCCGCCTCGCGTGTACGGCCCGCCGAAGCACCGCGCACCGTCGGAACGGCGGGACCTGTGGACAAGTTGAGCCCCGAAAGCATGGCCCCTGTAGCGCTGGCGGAGCCGGACCGCATAAGGCCCCCCGAGTTGGGCCGCTGCTGCAACGGCACGGTCCCTGATCCTGGTCGAGCCAAGTTCCCCGACGACCCCCGGGCAGCTGCTGCCGACCCGGGCCGCACCAGCCCCGCTGATCCCGGCCGTGTCCCGCCGCTGCCGGATGCCGTACGCACCATCGTGACGGTGCCGGAGCGTTGCCCTTCCAGTTCCGATACGCGGCCGAGCGCCGTAACGGCAGCGGCGCCGCCCTGCGCTGGATCCGAAAACGGATCCAGAACTGACAACTCTCCGCGCGTTAAACTGCCCTCCGGGCTAATGGCGCTGACACCGACACCTACGGCGCTGACGCTGCTGTCCGTACCCACGCCGATGCCGGGTGCGACAGCGGACACGGCAACAGTGGTGGTGGTGGCGGTGGCAACACCGGCACCGCTGGCCAGGGCCGGCGCTGAGGCGGGGCGCATCTGGTGCTTCGGTGCGAGGCACATCTTGAGTGACTGCTGCAGCCTAGTCAGCTGGGACCTACCCAGCCGGGTATAAGCCCAACGAGGGTCGTTCGGACCCGGCATGGTGGTGTCCTCCGTCATGTCGGGAGCCGCGAAGCCCACCACCGTAGTCGGCTTGTGGTCCAACCCCTGACGAGCAGCCTCCGCCAGTGAGGTGGAGGAGAACCGCGGCCGCATGCCCGACCCCGATGCGCCCAACCCACCAGCCGCCGCGGCCGCTGCCGCTGCCGCCGCAGCCGCCGCGGTCCCAACGCCACGCTTGGCGGAGCCGGGACGGCTGGCGCCGCTCCCGCTGCCGCCGCCGGCGCCGCTGCTACCATGGCTAAAGGCATTACCGCCGTTGACCGCGGCCGCCGCCGCCATGGCGGCAATGTGTCTGGCCATGGTGGCTCTGGCCTTCCTCGCCTGCTCCTCCCAAATGTACTTGGCGTACGGGTCCGTGGGCAGCGTGTACTCGAACATGATCCTCCCGGAGTCCGTACGGCCCGCCCATATGGGGTCCGGCTGCTCCACCGCCATCACCCCCACGTCCACAGCATCCGGGACCCTGACGCCGCGGCGGGTGCCGGTGCCCGCAGACGCGGTGGAGGCGATGGCCGCGATGACGGGACCCAAGTCTCCGCCGCTGCCGCCGCCTTCGCCGCCGCCGGGCCCCGGGGCGCTCTGCGGCCGGCGGGGCTTGAAGCCGCCTACCCGGGGCAGCCTGTTCCTGCGGATAGGCGCGGGAGGGGGGAAAAGGGGAGGTGGAGGTGGCGGGCGAACAATGTATGACAACCCTAAGTCACAGGAGCACGCGGCGAGACGTCCGAGGAAGGTCACGAGCCTGCTGAGGGCTCCGCGCGACCCACCCCGAGGGGCTGGACGGTCCGGGTGCCGTAC
This sequence comes from Volvox carteri f. nagariensis, assembly GCF_000143455.1. NCBI lineage: Eukaryota > Viridiplantae > Chlorophyta > Chlorophyceae > Chlamydomonadales > Volvocaceae > Volvox > Volvox carteri. Next base: position 869,538 of record NW_003307552.1, on the reverse strand, counting down.
TCCCGCCGCCGGCGGTGCCAGGAGCCAGCGGCGGGCGCTGGTGGTTCCTTGCGCTGGGGCTGCCGTACGCCCTCCACGCCGCTGTGTTCACATTCACTGCGTTGGTTGTCGCCATGGCGGGGATTGTGATGCCGCGCGGTGCCGTGCTGGCGGCGGAGGCTGTAGCTGAGAGGGGAGCGCCAGGCGGCAGGGATCCACCGCCTACAAGCTGGGAAGATACCTGCCTCGTAAATTGGAGGTAGAGGGGGTGTAGAGGCAAAGGGGAGGGGTAAGGTTGGGGCGCGCGACAAGGTAGAGGCACATTGTCAAACCAATTCAGCTGTTGTGTTGGGCACGAGGTGCGGAGGCAGGGTGAGCGATGTGTGGTTTGGGGGAAGCGGAGGCAATGCGACAATATGGGTCTGAATAGCAGTGCATTTGGTTCTTTGGGTAGGTGTATGGATTTGGGAAGGAGGGGAGCTTGGGGGGGGGGAGGGCTCTGGGACAGTGTCGCGCGCTGGAGTTGCGCAGCAGGTGAACTGGCGGGCGAACTTTCGTTTGCGCGTGGGAAGCTTTGGTTGAGAAAACAAGTGATGTGAATTGTTTGCGCGCAATCCGTGGCCACAACAGGATAGGATAGCAAGTAGGACTGCGTAGTGTACGTATAGGCGGGTGAAGCCCGCACGGTGGGGGTTGCGGAGCGAGCCCGGCGTAACGCCGGAGTTGCCAAGGCGGGCCGCACAGACAAAATAGCATCTTACAGAAACATTAAAAAGCGGCTCATAATTATGGCAATAAACGCACCATCAGGCTCTTCCTCGAGGTGGTGTATGTATAATCGCCCTGAACAAGCTTCGGCCCAAAGCTATCCGCCTTCTGGCGGAAGGACGCCTGGCCATGTGGTATATCTCCAGGAGTTGAGCTGACACCAACGTATTGCTGTAGAACATGAAAAGACCAAGCTGGCGAAAGGTAAGAAATGACAGCCAACCCCTTGCCAGAAGCGGTAACAGCCGTTACATGTTGCGTTATAACTACGTAACTAAACCACTATTGATTTCAGTACGCTCACCTGGTAGCTTGCCCTGAGCAAGGCTGCCTGGGCGTTGTTCCGTGGCCCGGCGTCCGGCGGTATGAGATGGGCAGCCCCTAAGTTATCGGCGCAAGTAAATTATTTTGCGTTAGGAGCAGAGGCGTAAAATTGCTTGCTGCTGCAAGCCATGGGCGTTGAGCAGATGCTCCAAGGCCGCGGCCCTTAGGAAACGGCATTTACAAGCTATACAGCACCAACCTGCAATAACCGAGAGTCCTTCCAAGGAACGCCCGTGCCCTCGCCGGTGCACGTCCGTGGCCATGACAACGTCACACACACTAGCGAGTTTTTGAGATGATCAGCATGCCCTACCCTAGCATTTTGCAGCTTTCGTAAAAGGAACTGCTTACGCCTAATTTTCGAGGTGCTCGGTGTCAATCTCTGAGGAACACGCCCGTCGTACAACACAGAAAACTTAATGGCAGGCAGGCATGCACTAGGGCCTTGATCCCACTCAAAATTCTTGCAAAAATTGATTGTTTAATCCTTGGATGCGCTAAAAAGCCGGTTTGCAGAGGTTTTACACGATAAAACTTGGAGGCGGTTCACACCTATGCACCTGTTAGAGTTAGTAAACACAAGTCCCATTAAATGGGTGCGTAATCGCCCCATTGATGCGGGAAGCACGGAGAAATTGCCGTCCATTTCAAGGACCTAGCTTCGCACCTAGTTGTTAACGTTCAGTACACACCTTAGTAGATATCCGCTTCACTATCAACCAAATTTGCATAAATGCAAGACGTGCGGTGAGTTCTCCCTACCTTCGCATACTGCCTTTACGCCTCACACATCCGATCGCTCGCATCGTAGCGTATACAGAAATCCTCATCAAATACAGCACCTCTATTTTTATAATACCAACAGCACCACCCGGATAAAACTCTATTTTCATTCCTCAATGTCACCTCCCCGGCCGTCCTCCGAAACCGCTGAGTTTCGCTTGCCCTCCCGCGCCCACGCAGTAGCCCCCTTCCCAGGCGCTCCTCGGGCATTGTCGCGGTCGAGCAGTCTCAGCCCTCCCACGAGCTGCCCGGAACTCTAAGAACCAAGTAAGCGACCGGGCCCCACACGGAGGGGAAGTGGGGGAGGTGAACAGACAGGCATTAATTCACGAAATCTTAGAATCTTAGATTCCAAATAGCATAAGGCTCGTTGTCAATGGCGTTGCTGTACCGCTGGCACCGGGATGAGATGCGCTGCCAACCTGCCACACCACCTCTACTCGCACATGCGCACACCGGAGCCTTGGGCCTGCTGTTTTTCTCTTATGAAGGTGAAGTGCAGCCCGACAGCCGCGTATAAAGTCTTGAGAGCCCCCACACCCCTGAGCCCCCATCGGCAAGTCTTCACCCGTCTTTCCCGAAACACGTCCTGAATCGTGTCACGTCTGTGCACCCCCTCCCCCCTTTCGGCCCCCTTCCCCGTGTTCTCAGCCCGCTGCTATACCCGGGTGCGGTGTCGCCCGAGCGTCGCAAGCTGGCCGGTCGGTTGGTGGGTGGCACCCCGCACTGCCCGGAGCTGCAACCTCGGAGCCCCTTCACACCGCAGGGGTAAGGAGGGGGATGGGAGGAGAGTTAGGGGGGACAGGAGGAGGGGGATGGATAGGCCGGGCCGGTTTCGAAGCTGACGCCACCATCACCGCTGTACAGCCCCGAACCTGCCGCCTCCTGCACCTCAACCCACTTCACCGCACAGTGCCACCTCCGACCCCGCCAATCGGCAGGACTCCTGCACCTCCCCCTCATTCGCTCCCCGTTTCGCCTCGCCCCCGTTTCCCCCCTCCCTCTCCCACACACACCCCTCAGTGCCGCCATGGCGGGCCCCTGGCTCCCCTTCACCGCAGTGCCTCTGCCCCCCAAACTGGTGTTTGAAACCTGGTGGCATGAAAAGCCGCAACACCGGGTGAGTGTGGGTACCGGATTGCTTCCCCCTTCCTCTCCACGGGGCCCTCGCGCGTGCATGTATGTATGTACGTATGTATGTATGTATGATGTGTGAAACAGGGGGGTGTATCTTCGCCCGTGGCAACTACCCTGCGAAATCCTGCCTTCCCCGGTATTTCGGGGCACCCTCATCCAGTCACCCTAGTCAACTTCTCAGTGGATCGCTCAGGTTCCGCACCCACCACCAGCATCCAACGGAATCTGCCGAGTCGACAGCGGCACAACTCCATTCCTGTTCGGCTCGCAGGTTAACTTTATCCCAGGTCACCACCGTCCATCAACTAGGGGCGCAATGCCTTCCACCATCGGAAGGACTTTGACCCTAACGGGTATCGATCCCGGGATCTCCTGGGGGCAATGGTCGCGCCTTACCAGTGGTGCCAAACCCTGTATATATGTATGTATGTATGTCAGCATGTGCCCAACGTAACCCTGGAGTTCTCACGCCGCAACTCGCCCGCACGTGTCGACGGTCCAACCCCCAGGTCAATATGCACGTGACGTACGACACGCTGACTAGGCGGTGCCTGGCGGGGTGAGTTGAGCTCGTCTCGGGCGGGGCTGTGTGCGGATGAGGAGGGGGGGAGGGGGGGAGAGGGGATTGGAGAGGCAGGGTGAAGAGGTGGCAATCACCTGGGTTGCGACGGTTGCGATGCGATGTCGAGTGGCTTGGAATACCTCGGCTGCGTGACAACGTATCGGCTGCTGTTGTCGGAAGAGGCGGTGTGAGGGGACCTGTCAGGAGCAGTAGCAGGAGTAACAGTAGCGATATTATATGTCGTACTGGCAGCGGCGACAGCCCCCGGGGGCGGCCACGACACATCTCCACTTGAATACACCCCGGACAGCAACACCAACACCAACAGCAACACCAACAACACCAACACCAACAACACCAACACCAACAACACCAACACCAACAACACCAACACCAGCAACATCAACATCAACATCACCTCCACCGACGTGATGTCATACGGGCTCCCCTCCGAAGTGCAGCCCACCCGCCCAACTCCCACCTCCTGCCCCGTACCGTGCTGTGCTGCCCTGTACTGCAGTACGTACGTCTCTTTGGATATGGAGGTGGTCACCCCGTCTGGTCGCCCCGTCGACGAGTTCGACCTGCATGTGGGCGCGGAAGTGAGGGTGGCGGGGAGGAAGGTCACGTTGCGGAAGGTGGGTAGGGGGCGGCTGTGTCTGTCTGTAAGTGTGTATGTATGCGGGTGTGCGGGTGCGGGCAGGTGAGCGCTTGAGGACTTGCTGCCGGAGGCGAACAGGCATTTTGGAGGGAAAGGAGGATCATGAAATGGATGTCGTGCCTGTGTATTTACAAAGGTTTTCCGTACAGCCCATTCTCGCCTTCCCGTCCCGTCTTCACAAAACCCTCCCCCTTCCCCTCCCCCTTCCCCCTCCAGCCCCTCACGCTAGCCACACAGGTCTGGTTGGACCAGCAGGCTCGCGCCATGCTCGTCGCCAAGTACCGAATAGAGCAGGAACTGGACAAGTTCCGACCCGTGGTTCCCGTACCTGCACAGTACACGGAACCCAAGCGTGCAGAAACGCTGGACTTTGGGTCCCACCAACACATGCCAGCTGGCGGCCGGATTAACCTCCGCGCGCTGTACGACACGTTGCTACAGCTGGCCGAGCAGCTCCGCCAGCACCGCTGTCGGCTGCCGCCGCTGCCGGATTCGGTTTCGGAGCGCGTTGTGGCGGCGGCGACTTCGGCGGCGGGGCCGCCTGATTGGTCGCCCGAACGGCGGGAGGCGGAGCGCCGAGAGGCTGAGGCGCGGCAGCGGGAGTTGTTGGAGTTGTCTGTTTCGGTTGATGACTCGGATTGGCGTAACGACCTAACCCACTGGCTGGATTCCATTCCTCTGGCGGCGTCGTGCTGCTCGCGGTACGCCGCTGCTTCTGACGGTGGCAAGGGCGGCAACAAGGAGCATCATCAACATCATCATCATCACCATCACCATCGTGGTGGTGGTGGAGGAGGAGGAGGAGGAGGAGGGCACCGCAGCGGGCGGCACAGCGCGGCGGATGTGCTGGCGGGCACCGGTGCGGCTGGCGGTGGGGCCGGCGGCGGCGGTGGCGGCGGCAATGGCTCAACGCTGGCGTTCAACTTGAGTGTGATTAACAAATTGGCGGCGATGACGTCCGTGGCGGCAGCGGCAGCGGGAATGGCAGGTAACAGCGGTGGCGGCAGCGGCAGCGGGCAGATGCAGAGCCCTGTGGCGGCGGCGGCGGCAAGGCTGTCCGCAGCGGGGGGAACTGGGGGTGCGCCGACGCCGCGGCCGGGAGCGCCACCGCCGATGGCGGCGGCGGCGGGAGCGGCGGTGGCGGTGGCGGTGGCCACACGGCAGCGATAGAGCTGGAGAAAGAGAATAGGACAACCGCACCGGAGAGGCGATGTGTTCTTTTCGATGTAGGAACGGGCGTTTTAGCCGTGACCGTAGTCCAGCCGTGACCGAGGTGGCTGCGTACGGCGGTTGCACGGCGTGATGTAAGGAAGGGGGAGGTGTTCACGGAGGTTTTGCGGTAATGAAAAAGTAAAGGCCGCCGTCGCGTTGTTGGCTGTGACAGCCAAGATTACGAGACAAGGCTTGTGTGTGTATGTATGTATGTATGTACGTCTACGAGCTGGGGCAGGTGTTCCAAGTTTTGTGGAAGTGGAATTGGGGAGGGGGCGAGGGGGAAAGGAACATGGAAAAGGCACGGAGTACTGCATTTGTGCGCGCGTACGTGCACCATTTAAAATTAGCCCTCGTCTACTGTATTGGCTGTATTGGCTTTAGCTAGGTAAGCAGGCCGTCAGGTCACTAGGATAATAGGTAGGTGGGTAAGGTAGGTAGGTAGGTAGGTGGTGTTACAGTTACAATTGTATCAAATTTTGGAATTTGGAGTTTGGGTGTGGTCACCAGCGCGGCAGCAGCCAGGTGAGGTAGGACGAGGGCGGGCGCTGGCAGGTGTCAAAGACGGGCAACACCGAGCGGCATCGCCTGCCAGATACACCCCAAGCAAACAGGGCGAACAGGGCCAAGCCAGGGGCACACGGGTAGTCCAGGTTCATGCAGTCGGGACGGGGGAAGATAGATGCCGTACATGAGCGGGAGCACATGCGCACACGCATACGCAGGCAGGGGTGTGTTGGGGTTCCAAATTGGCGAACGCGGGAGCTCGAGGTTCCACCTGGGGTGTGGGATGTGTAGAAGAAGTCGTACAGGTGGCGGGTTGGGTTGATGAGGTTGGACCGGGGGCTGTGAGGAAAACACCCAAAAGCGTCCTCCTCGTGTGTGTATGTATGTATATGTGTATGTTTTATGTGCTTGTTTGTTCTTTGTGTGCATTTATTTATCCGAGTGGCTAAGTCGATGTGGTGGAAGGTTGACGTTGCTTTTGGGCGGAGGGAGCTAAGTCCTTCATGTTTTGTGTGTATGCGTGTGTGTATGTATGTGTGTATGTATGTGTGTATGTATGTGTGTATGTATGTGTGTACCGTTCTATGTTAATGAGCTGTCCTGTTTTGGCGCCTTGGACCGATGTTGGCGGGAGTCAGGAGAGATTAGTCTAGAAGTGAGAGATGCATTACTGCTACCGCTCCCCTAACCGTTAGCAACACCGCATTACGCAATATCGTCACCGCCCCATCGGCGCCATCAGCCATCATTACCACTACCACCACCGCCAAAACGGCGTGTATGTCGTTCTTTGCGCCCTCCGCTCATCATCATTGTCATTCATGACTTTTTATTATTACGCATATCTGACCCAGCCGGGGCGATGTTGCCTCGACGTTTAGGTGTGGGGGGGTGTCATGTTACGGACGTGTATAATGTACCGATCCACGTCAGCAGCATGCACACGCGCGTGTGTTGATTCCTTCCGTATAGGGGTTCTTATTGACCTCGACCACTCGACGTTACCTGCCTCGACCGGACTCAGTGCACTGACATTCATGCATTCTTTGCTATTGACAAGCTACATGGAGGTGATGGTGGTGGTGCATCACGTAATACAAACCAAGTACAACTTGTAAGCATGTGTATGTATGTATGTATATATGTATGTATGTATGAGCTCTTGCCGTACATGGTCGCGGGCACGTGAGTCCGCAAGTACCTTACCTGTGAACCTGATGACAAGAGCCGTGAAGCGGCTGATACACGGCTTCATGCCCAGAGGCACCAACTACCCGGTTGCTAACCGCACCATGCAAGAGGAGATGCGAAGAAAGGAGGAGGGAACGAAAGGGGAAGGAATTTGTACGACCGTACCACTGCAGCATGTATGTGCGGATCCGTTGCTCTCTGGGAACACACGCGAATGCCAGCACCCAGCACCCAGTACCCGTGTCCTGTTGGCCGTCAGGTAGCCAGGAGAGCCCGCCTCCTCCCATCCACAGCAACCGAGCAACCTAATATGTAGAAGCTGTTAGTGCGGAGCTAAGCGGTGTTTGAGTGCACTGGACATTCGACATCATCATCACCATCCCCTGGATGGGATCTTCTATCTCGCGTTCGAACGGAGGGGGGCCCCCCGATCCCCTTGAGCACTTCTCCATTCCCACGTGGACACCATCACCCACCCCACCTGAACCCACCGCGGCTGCGGCTGCTTCTGCTTCATTTCCGTCTATGTACACCGCTACAGGGCTACACGCAGCACACCTACGGAAGGCTGGTGGCTCAAACGGCCTCACGACCCCACAGCCATTCACCAACAGCTCGCTCACTCGCTCTCACGCAACGCCGCAGCATGCGAATATTGGCCACGGCTGCTGCGTGGACGGACCATCCACACCACATATTTATGTCCTAATTGGACCGCCGCGGGCGGTGCGCTATGGACCTGCGCTGCGCTGCTTTACGAGATTCAAGTGGTTCCTAAGCACCATAGCACCAAATATGCGGCTCAGCCGCATGCTTCCATGCACCAGACTCTCACCATTACCGCCACCGCCACCACCATCACCACCATCACCACCGCCATACCGCCATTACCAGCCTCAACCCCAGCCCCCAGGCTCCCGGAGCCCACATCACAGGCGGAGCAGCATCCCCCCCCTGCCCGCCCGCATTCCCGCCCCGCCGCCTACAACGCGGGGGTAGCCCGGAGGTGACAAGCTCCCCCGGAGAGACCCCTCTCGTCGTGGCACCAATACACCGTGTCCTCGCTCACTCATTCCTCCATCATGGCCACACCCCCAGCAGCCCCCGGTGGAGTCGCACCCGGCATATCAACACGCTCCCCACCGTTGCCCCCGCCGCTTCCCCCTGATCCCCATGCCTCCGCCACTCCCATCCCCGCTTGCCCCTCCCCTTCCGCGCCGCCCCCTGCACCCCCCTGCCGCTCGCTGCCCGGCCCCCCGCCCCCCCTCGGGGCCCCCGCTTCCAATGCCGCTCCCCCTGTTGCTGCTGCTGCTCCTGCTCCTGCTGCCGGGCCTGATGGTACCGCCGCTGCTGCCCCCACCGCCGCCTCCAGCTCCGCCTGCATTGCGTCAAGGTGCATTCTCATGACCTGTAGCTTTTCCGTGTTGATGTGTGCTCGGGCCAGGCTGTGGTAGGCGTGTAGCTCCAGTCGATGGTCGCCACTGCTGGACTCCGCGCCCTCCTTCACCAGCTGGAGAGCCTCCTGGAGGCGGATGGAGGCAGGGGGTAGTAGAGGGAAGGGGGAAGGGGACGGAATGGCAAGCGGCGCAAGAATGGGTCACGGAGAGGTGGGCCCTCGTGTGGGGATTGAAGGGGAGGGAAGGGAAGAGAAGTGAGGGAAGCGAGTCGGGGAGCAGGAGACGAAGAAGGGAAATGGGGAAAGGCGGTGCCAGGGGCTGTGTAGGTGAAGGTGCCAGAGAAAACGTGGTCAGGAAAAGGGATTCGAGGTGCTGCGTGGCGCTGCGTGGGTGGGTGCTGTTGACGGTCCGCTTCGGCCATGGAAGGGTAGGCTGGGGATTCTAGGCAGGGGCTACTTTGCCTCTGTATGTGCGCGAGGGGGTGAACATACCGCGATTGTGTTCATGAAGGTGGTGCATAGCTGCTGCACGGGTCCTGCCAGCTCCGCCGTTCGACCCACACGGGAAAAGTGTTCCGTCACCTGTGCTGCGATTTGTACGCATGAAATGACTTTCTGCGCGGGGACAAAAGTCCGTGGGGGAGGTATCCTTGTCTGTCTGCAGTTGGGCTGGGTATGTACAGGCATCACTGGTGAATTTTCTGGGTGACGTACTTGCTCTATGAGCTGTAAGCGCTTGTAGTCCTCGGTTGGCTGGGGCGGGCTTATGCTGGACATAGTGACAGCCTTCCCTGCAACTCAAGCTATGGTTTTCCGTGCTTTGTGAAGAAGTTCTGCGTATTTCACAGGTCAACCTTGTAATCTATACGATACCTGGCATGCGTTAATGCACCATTTTGCCCCATTCCCCGCATAATACCGAATACCGTATGCTGTACGGCTCAGACCTTACGAGTCGCCCTGGTTAGTGCCTAATTCCGAAGTCTCTGTTTATTGATTTGAGAGGGTTGGTAAAGCACAGGGACTCTCCCTGTGCAGTTAACTCACCTTTCCCCTGTGGGGCCCCTACTGAGCACCTTGCAGCCATGGCTGGCTTGGGACTTTCTTCCGGGACTGCTCGTTGCTACGACTGGTACATGGATTACTTGAAGGTGTGGAAATACTACGATGGTCACAGGCTTCGCGCTCGCCGCTGTCATTTTACTAGCGCAAACAATTTTATGCAGTGCATGGACGAAAGCAAGGCACCTATGATTCAGCTGCGACGCGAAGAGTGCATGGAATGGCTGGAAGACTACAACGAATGCCTTCATCGGGACAAGGAGGTAAATGCACCGGTCTATTTAGCGCCTAAGCATTAAAATGCGCATGCTTCAAACGCTGCATCTCTTGTATGTATGCAGCGGACGCGGCGTCAGGTGATTGAGCGGGAGAGGCAACGGCAGCTAGCAGGCGGGTCCGGCAAGACAGCAGCCCACTGAGACAACAGCAACTCCGCTGGGAGCAGTTGGAACCTCAGGGGAAATTTGCTGTGGCTCGTGCACGTGCAACGGCTTATCCTGCGTGCGTATTTGTGCAGTGGCGGGGCAGTAGCGTGTAGGCAGGGTATTGTGTTAGCCTTGGGTTTGGCAACCGTAGCCGCTTTTTGGCCCCTTGGTGCCCGGGGAGCGCTTATATCCTTCGTCCCGTCTTGAGACTGCGGTCCTTTGTAACTACTGAGTGGGAAAGTGCTCCGGGCTTGGACCGGCAACGTGGAGGTGCAGGCACTTATGGCTTGCACCCATAGGTGCATGTGGCGGTTGACGTGTCGGTATGGTCGGTGTGTTTTTAAATGTGCTGCAGTGACTTTGCGTCGTCAGACAGGCAGTCAGCCAGGCAGGTGTGTAACCGCGGTGCAAGGACATCCGAACCAAAACTCCCGGTCATGCGCATCATGGCCCTCACAGCGCTGGTCGTCCGCCCCGTGCACGGTTGCGGAAAGCCTGCTTCGGGCGCGTTCACTGCTTTCTACGCATCCATTCAGTGAGGTATTCTGGCGATGGGGGGAGATAAAGCCAGTCCGGGCCAGTTTTACGTTGTCGCAGTGCTACCACATCCACTGCCATCATCACATGCAACCATTCACTCAAAACAGGCAAAGACTAGTTGGTTTCCTAGCAGAGCCCCTATCTCCCACCCCATGGCAGTTCCCTCATTCGAAACGGTGGTTTAACACTCACGCTGGCGGGAATCGACAAGCTAGATGTCCGTTTTAGCTGCCTCGACAACTCGACAACACGGACAACATGTCCCCAAATATATTTTATTAGAATTGGTTCCCCTTCCGTATTGTGCAATCCGTACTCCCGGAGTGGATCATCCTCCTCCTAAAGTCGGTGTAGCCGGAATGCTAATGCAGCGCCAGCAGTCGCCTGGCCGTAAGCGTCATGCCCCATCCTTGGCGCGCAGCCGGTCGTGGAGCCGCCAGAAAACGCGCGCCGCAGGAGGGGATTAAAAGGCGACGTTAAGGCATTTGTCCGTGACTAGCCGTAAATGCTGTACTCGTTTCGCTCCCAGGAGAGCTTGCACTTCGGCATGGTTGCTCACTAGGGAGGTCCTCAAAGAGATGTTCTGGGGAAGGGGCGCTGGTATGACTTCATACTGTTTGCGTGGGTGGCAGTGGCTGCGAGCGGGAGTGGGCGCGGGTATTGGAGTGAGGAAGGGCAGCTGCTACAGTGCCAACGGCTGAGTGGTTTGCATGGATAAGCATGGACAGTGGCATCAAATCCGGAGACCGGGAAATCCGGATTTATGTCTGGATTTCACGGACCACCTCACGCTACCTACGTCTGTGCTATGTACCTTCTCGGGTGGCACACGGACTCTCGCTTCTTTGTAAATGCCAACAAGAGGCAGAACCATTCCCCTTGCATCCTGGGACTACCCACCCACCACTTGCCCGGCTTCACACCTTGGGACCCGGAGAGAGCTGACACTACCAGTCCTCAAGCTGTCCGGCATGAAGCGACAGATACATCGTGACCGCGCCAACCCGACCACAGCCTCACCCACCCATCCTGATTACCCCGCCGGACCTCTTCCGTAAGTACACACAAACATACATATATGGATACAAATGCATTTCAATGCCCTTCCATTTCACTCCAGCCTGCGCACAGCCGCCATGAGCATCTCCTATGAAAGCTTGTGGCCATAATCCAACAGCTCCAGACCGCGTGGAGCATCCCGCGGTAGTCGCTAGGTTAACAAGGCAATAGCGGGCTCACCATCCAAGAATTAGAACTTAGAGGATTATCGTTCCCCGAAGGAGCGGTCGGGTCCGAAGAAGCTCTCACTCTCATCTCTCTGTGCCTTCCCCTTCCCTCCTTCCCTCCCTACGTCTCTCTCCGAGCCGCTCTTCGTTGATAGACAGAATCCGGATCGAACGGCAAAGCCGCTCAGGCTCCCGACACTTCCAATTCTTCAGCGCGCGGCACTGCCACAGCCCCCTCCACACGAGATTTCGAATAACGAACATTTCACTGCACTCGCTCTCCCTCCCGCCTTCCCTCCTGGCACCCAAGAGCAGCATCCTGTCCACCTTGACGATGCTAGTGCCGTGGGTACAAAGCACACAACGCCCTAGCAGCTCTGTAAGCACCAGCTGACCAGCGCTCCCCAGCGGGCCACTACCCAGAACAGTCATCCTTCCCCTTTTTTCCCCCTCACGAAACAACTCTTAAATATCGGTACCACGGAAGAAACCCAAACATGCACTCAGCTTCCTCTCTGCCCCCATCCATGTACGACAGACGTATGACACCACTCAAACTGGCATACTCCCCCCTGCCTTGCAGTGGAGTTAAGACTGGTCAGGATGTAACCAAAAGAAATAAGGCCACAGCGCATCAGGATAAACAATGCACATCAGGTTGCGAGCTGCACTCCCTACCAACTTACGGGGAGCTGCTGATACGGCTGTTTGCTAAGCGGCTGCTTCCATTGGATATCACGCAAGGAATGCTCATGTCCTGCTGCGGAAGGGCGTTGCCCCCTGCATTCATGCCTGCCTACTTGACTGAAGCCGCTTCATTGCCTATCGCAGCAACTGGCTTCAGCTTAAAAAGGGGGCGGACGGACGGGGGTGCCGAAGGGGAAAGGAAAGGGTTGCACCGCTGTCATTCCTATCCTCAGGCCTCCTCTATTTGCGGCAGGTTCATGATGTGGAAGACGGCCTCCCTCGCTGTGAGGTTGTTGTCCAGGACCTGGGCCACCGCGGTTAGCACTGGTAGGGATACCCGGTACTTGCGGGCCAGACCCACCACCACACCGGCAGTGGCGACACCCTCCGCCACCTGCACGGCGTGACCACACACACACACAGAGGAGTTGCTCGATTCCATGCACATCCGAACAGTGCCTTCACGAACTGCACGGAGAGAACCGGCAAGCGGCACGGCCACTCGGCGCGAGCCCAGATCGGGGACGGAGGGGACCCACGGGTGCGCAAAAATGCACCCGACTACTGAATTCGCTGTCTGCTCTCTAGCTAGCTCGGCAGCCGGTTGCGTGGTTCCGTTCCCAGCTACACGGGTGATAGATCACACCTTGGTCCCCCCTTTTCCCCAGTGCCCCCTGGAAGCACCTACTACGGGTTCCATCGG
>NW_003307552.1:821112-856325 GCF_000143455.1 Volvox carteri f. nagariensis | reverse complement strand
CTACTCCCTTCCTCTGCGATTTTGCAATCATTTATTACCAGCCTACTCAGCCCCCCTTACACGCACCTGTGAGCTAGACGCTATGATGTCCTCCAGTCGCTCCCCCCTCCCCAGCCGTATGCCGACAGACCGGTTTCTGGACAGGTCGCCGTAGCAGGTGAGCATGATGTCACCCAGCCCCGATAACCCCGACATGGTGGTGGGCTTGGCGCCCATCTTCTCCGACAACCACCTGCGCACAGGCAGCCGGGAAGGCAGGTCGACAGGCCGGCAGGTAGGCAGCGAGTGGGTGTGGCAGGTAGGCAGTGAGTGGGTGTGGCAGGTCGTGTGATGCAGCTGCAGCCGGGTGTGGGATTGCGGCGAGCGAATCCCCTCCGCTCCAAACCACCAACCCAGAGGCCAATCGCCTTATCTCCGTCACCCGGGCGGGTCCTGGCCCCCCGCCCTGCCCAACCCTCTTCCAACCACAACCGGCATACTGCCACTCTATAGTCTCAACCCTCTCCCTCTACCCTTCCAGCCGAAACCTCCTTCCCAAACCCCTCCGCCCACAAAGACCCGCAACCCCACGTCCGCAGCCCGTCCCCACGTCCCGCATAGTCCTCTCCCGTCTCCACCCACCCACCCACACAAACTCACAACACCCCACAAGTTACCGCTCTCAGCCCCCGACCCGGTGTTACATGTCGTACCAACCATAGTAGCCATGGTAGCAACATGCCGTAGCTCTTCCCCCCTCTGGTACTCCTGAGCCCGCCCTTCACGGATACACTGGATGTGCCAACCGCTTACCAACCTCCTCCTACCACCCAGTATTTCCATCCACCAGCCAGCACACCCCTAAACCACCCATGCCCACCTGATTTCCGAGCAGCCCTGCGCCACCAGCGCCGCCAGTGCATTGTGGCCCAAGTCCATTCCCTCCACAATCCCCGCAGCAATCGCCAGCACGTTCTTCAGCGCTCCGCAGATCTCCACTCCCACCACGTCCGTCGTCATGTTAACCCGCATGGTGGGGCTCGCAAACAGATCCTGAACAGTCTTGGCAAGCTTGCCGTCCTTGCACGCGGCCACCACCCCCGTGGGCCGGTTCTGCATCACCTCCCGTGCAAACGAGGGCCCCGACAGGAACACCGCCGGCTGCTTCCGCTCCAGGGCGCTCGGAATGAGCTCCGACATCATTTGGCCGCTGCCCACCTCCAAACCCTTGCTGACGCAGATGATGGGAACCGAAGGGGGAAGGTAATCCTTGATGCCCTGCAAGAAGGCACGGGACGATTGTACGGGTACGGCATGTACGGCGTACTGCGCTCCGGCAATGGCCTCCGCGGCGAGCGTTGTGGCTCGGACGTTGTGCGGCATTTGAAAGCCCTGCGGGATCGAGGGTTGATTCGGAGCGAAGGAAAGGCCGGAAATATGACCTGGGAGAGACACAACGCACGCCCACGGATGGTGGCCACGACAAGCAGCCTCCTCCTGATACAGATGTCGCCCACTGAACCTGAATCTTCCCGCCTCTCTCTCACTCCCTCTCTGCCTGAACCCTTCCATCCAGCAGATTCACCCGTCACCTCGCCGGCCGGCCAGCCGGTCGGCAGATTCGCCCATCGGCTGGTCGGAGACAGCGATTACGGGCGCCATGGATAGCTGTAAGCCCCCTAAGTCCGGCCCCGTTGCAGATGCCAAACAACCAGGCTTAAGCCCCACGGTCCAACCTCCTTGGCTTGGACCGCAGGACCGGGCAACAGCCAGGACCCCATGTTGCATGAGGAAGAATGGGGTGAAAGGGGAAAGGGTCTCTCACCTTGAGGTAGCGTGTGTTTTCGTGGAGCGTGTTGATGTCCTTACAGAGGTAGGGGTCCCGCACCAGCAGCACAACGTCCAGGTCGGACTTTTGGCGGGCTAGTGCGCAGCCCATGGCCGTCCCAAAGGACCCTCCGCCAAAAACGACGATCTTCTTTGCTGCCTCCAAAGGGCTTCCGGCAAGCTTGCGCGTACGAAAGACCTTTGACCAGCGCATGAGCGCATCCCATGACTCCCGTATCTGGTTACGCTGTGCCGGCGAGTATGCAAAGCCATTGGAATTGTGTATGCTGCTGCTGGATACGGTGGCACTGTATGCCTCGACGCGGCGGTACTCGTCCAGGTTGCGCAACGCTTCATCGCACAAAATGCCCGATTCTGGTACCACATCGTCTGGGTCTGAGAGCACCAGCTCGCCATCTGCTAGAGGAGCCTGCACGACCGGTTCAGTACTGGCTACAAGGACTCGGCTACCTTTGTCCGCAACAACGCAATTCGACCGTGCTAATCCATACTGCCGTTGTCCCCGGCCGCTTGGGGAAGGCCAGGTGCCTCGGTTCCCTAACGCTCCCTGCGGCAGTGATGGAAACGGCTGCGCAGCCGACGGCAGGGGCCTAAGCAACATCAGGCAGGGGACGCAAAAGCGTCAATTGTCTAATTTTTCATGCCTTCGCAAGTAACTCTGCAAGGAGAGCTGACGTGGGAAAGTTCATGAGGTTGCCCGCAGAGCTACTTATATGCAGTTGACTAGTATATAAATTGCAATTAATTATTAATTACTAAAAATGAAGGAAACGTAGGAACGATCGTCTGGGTACAGTACTAGCGATGCTACGTGGACCCATTGGTACCGGTTTACATTTTATGCACTCACGAATTATAATGATCCGGTTGATGTGGGTTTCTGTCCACCATTTATAGCATCCCGGGGTAGCAACGTAAAAACATTTTTGGGTGGATCGCCATAAGCACGTTACACCGCTAGGTTGCTTCGTAGGTTGCTTCGATCTCTTATGGCGTTGATCCAGCGGGGTGGAGGAAGACTGTTGGCGAGGCTTGCGCGAGGCGTGTCGGCGGAGACTGCCACTTGCTCGACTTCCTTGCCACTGCATTCACAACTCGTGACCCCTTCGAGCGTATGGAGCTTCCCGGGAGTCCGGTGGATGGCAGATAGCGAAGCACCATCGTCTCGGGTAAGTAGACGGCAACCATCATGTCTTTCATCCGCTTCAGGCCAGCACAAGCTGTCGGAGCTTAGCCGTGATTGATCTGTTACCTACGCTCCCTGAGCCTAAGAGCGGAAACGATGATGAAAACAGTTGTTGCAAATGACAGGGGGGTAACGGTCAGAGAGAACAGGGTTGACTTGCGCGTCGGGTGCTAAAAGCCACAGAAAACGCCCTTGGAAGCCGACCCAGATCGCTAATTCCTCATCATAGGACCCTAAAGATCCAATCACCCTTTGTGCACGACCGCACTGCAGCGGGCGCGTCCAACTTCGTGAACACCTCACAGCTCTGGGGAGTTGGGGGCCAAGCGCCGCCAACTTGTTTGGTGTCACAGGATGGCTTGGTGTCACAAGCCTGAGAGTTTTTCACCTGGCAATAGGCGGAATGCAGATGAATGCAGACACTCCTCTCATTCACACGCATGCCGGTGGTGAAATGGACGGTGATTCATGTGTGGGGGGGGGCAGATGGCGCTTTGGTGTTTCGGGGGTTATGGTTGGCTATCCCCGGGAGCTCCCGTCCTGGACCAGAGGGACATGGGGAGGTGGGTGATGTGGTCCAGGACTGCTCCATTCCATCCAAGAAAGTCCCCCGCCGCCATCCCGCGTGGGGAGAATATCAATATTGGTTATGGGGGTGAAGTATGCCGCAAAAGCCACTGCTCGACGGAGTTCGTCACCGTCCGGGGAATATTAGGCCACCAAGGCCCCATGCCCATTTGTCCTCCAAACCCCCTGCCCTCCGCCAAGAAGTTGGGAAGCAGATGCACCCTGGCGCAGCAGCAGCACACAAAAGCAAAGCACTCCCTTAGAATTTCCATGTTGGGAGAAGGGATTTCCAGGTTGGGAGAAGGGAGAGGGAAGTGGGCGGCCTGGAAGGAGATCCCAGACATGGAAAATCTCAAGAAGGCCTCGGGGTGGGGCACCGGTTCGTGTTTCAGACTCGCGGCGTCGGAGAGGGCTAGAGCGGAAGCCTGCAGGGGTTCGGCAGTGGTTCAGATGCCCAGAATCCCCTAAATCCTTTGGCCTTTCCGGAGCCGTACAGCGCCGAACCTCATTTCCCCAAAAGGCAGGCCTTATGTCTAATCTCTGCATGCCGATAGCACTCGAGGCTGGATGATTGGTGGTGCTGCATAACCATGACGGCCTGTTGTTGCGACCTCCTCGCTACGGCTCGCACAGCCCTTCGACTCCTCCAAGGCCCCTGGCTTTTGGCCCAGGGTGTTCATCAGTCATCAGCACACCATCATTTCCGCCGTCTCTCTGAACTGTCCACGTATCATGACATCATGGCCTCCCCCCACCCCACTTCCCCTAGTCGGCGGCTGCAGCGGGCCCGCAACCCGGGGGAGGCGCGGAGCCCCCGGCCCCGGGGACACCACCTTCACGAAGTGCGGACGACCAGTCAAGGGCCCAGCCATCGCCAGCGCCGTCCTCATCCACACTGCCTGCCTCCACTCCGTCGTCCTCCCCTTTCCCTGCTGCTGGCACCTCTTCTTTCGCAGCAGCACCAGCACGAGCAAAAGGAGAAGATGCAGCCCCGTCCTCGCATTCCCCACAGGCAAACGCCGCCTCCTCGGACTCATCGCCAACTCCCGAGCGTCCTGCGGGGCCGCAGCCGCCTGAAACCCCCTCCTCCTCTTCTTCCTCTTCCTCTTCCTCATCCTCATCTCCTAACTCTACAGCTGCTGCTGCTGCTGCGAAGCCCACAAAACAGCCCAGATCCAATGTAAGCATACAGAAAAAACCCAAATCAACTTCTACAACCAAGCCAGTTCCTGACAAGGGCGATAAGAATCAAGGTGAAGGAGATGAGTCCAAGGATGACGAGGGTGCTGAAGCCGGTGATAACATCCACGCCCACCATGCGTTTTGGCGGGATGCCCGGATGCGGAAGATGCAGCCCATGATCGAGGAGGGCATGCGCATGAACGCATACGAGGGCCTGCAGGGGTACGGGGGCTTCATGGGAGGGCCGGACAGGGCCTGGAGCTTCCTGTACGACAGTCCATCGGCACGGCTGACTGCGGCGGCGTTCGCTCCGCTGTGGTCGGCGGGTGTGGGGCTGGTGCGACCCATGGTGTTGGGGCCCACGGAGGATATGATCCGGGACCAAGTAGACAACAGCTTCAATGCCACGGAGGTGGGTTTGCCATGTCGTACGCATTCACGCCTTGCTGTGTTACAATCCTTGAATGTAAATGTGAACCAGTGAAGTGTCCAGGTTGTCACCCTATGAAGTGAGGTCAACATGTGAAGTGGGCCCTCTCCTCTCACCTAGGAGGATGAATGTCTTGAGTTACCCCGAGGGAGGGCCTCAGAGGAGAGTTTTTCCAACACATCATTGTAGAAATCCGCTGCCAGCTTGCGGCCCTCATGGGATGCAGGGAAACACCTTTTCGTATGTGACGATGATTTGCTCCTGGACGCATGTTCCTGCGGGTCCGGGTATTGATGTGAAGAAGATGCTGGCTGTGAAGTATGTTTAGTGAGGAGTGGGGGATGTGATGCGATGTGTTGCGTGAGGCCGCGACGGGGTGAAGTGTTTAAGCTTGGCGGATTTTCTAATGAAATGGCTGGAGAGCCCTCCGCCGCTCACTTTCTAGCGCACCCTTGGTGTGGCCGAGAACGTCCACACTGTGCGCCTAGTCCCTGCCTGATCGCTGACTGACAGTCCATTCCCGTTTTACATCCCTCTGTCCTGCGGCCCTCCTCCTCCTCTCCCTGGCCCAACAACCGTCAACGATAACACGGCGGAGGGGTACAGTTCGTGGACTCGGTGTCCCAGGCGGCCCGTGTGTTCTTCGAGGCAGTGGCCGCCGAAGACTCGGAGGCACTATCTAAGATGTGCACCCCAAGAGTGAGTACCGTAGCATATTATTTCCGTCAATGTCCTCCGCTAAAGTGCCTACCTAAACTTTTGCAGTTAATCGAAGCGAAGTGCTTCACATGCGTGTTCGCGATTATATTGTCATGACCATTCTCCCTGCCATGCCCTGTCGTTGCCGCGGGTCTCCGGGTCGGGGGCTTCTTCGGCTGTCGCTCACTGCAGGCCACTGAGGCTCTGGATCGAGACCGTCGTCGGCTGCGGGAGGAGCTGGGGCTGCTGATCACACGGATAGACACGCAGGTCGGCAAGGCTTCACTGGCGGGGGCCAACCTGTGGGGCCCTGACTCTATTCGCGGCTTCGACCCAGCTTGGGCAAGTGACCTCTCACCCAACCTGTCCAAATCGTGGCTGGTAGTGGGTGTGTACCTGGACGTGACATTGTGGGTGTCATACAAGCGGGTAGGCAACAGCGGCGAGCGCGACAGTGGCGGCGTAGGTGGAAGCGGAGCTGTCTGGGGTCAGGAGGCGAGGCAGGAGTTCCAGCTGCCTGTGCGGCGCTGGGGCACTTGGTTTATGGCGCGAGGGCCACTACCCAAGGGCCCTGCAGAGAGCCTGGACTGTCCATGGAAGCTGCTCGCCTGGTGCTGAGGCTGTTGGGCGCTTTCCTGCCTCAGCTTCGGTTTACGGCTTCGGTGTTCCGTCTTTGGGACCTCCTAACACTACACGTCGACAGGAGGCACGGTTAACGGGCGTGTAGTGACTACCACTTCGTGCAAGTCGGCTGCGGATTTGTAAGAGGAGGTTATGCGATGTCATGAGGTGCGTGCGTGTTTCATACACAACTGAGTGGCAGCTCTCAGAGCGCGGTTGGGCAGGTGCACGGAAGGTGCCGGCCGGTTGGTGGAGCGACGATGGAGGTGAATTCAGGTGAGCTCTAAAATACCTCGGGCACCGCCGTTTACCTCGGTCGCTGCGGACAGCGGGCGAGACGACTGTTACTGTTTTGGCAGAGCTGCGGTACGCGCACGGTGGTTGTGAAGTAGTAGTGCTGACGTGCTAAGCACGGGTTCACAGGAAGAAGTGCCTATGACGGTTATGGGGCAAGCAACCGGTCCCCATCACAGCATCAGGTTTATGTGGGATGTGGTAGAGGCATTGTTTCGGCAGGCGAACCTGCACCAAGTGTTGCATCATAATGGTCGGCAGCAGGCTAGATCTACCTTCATTTACAGTCCGGGTCGAGAGCCGGAAGCTGCTGTAGACAGTGGAACAGACTGGACCGGATAGCACTGTGACGCACCAACCGGACGGCCTGCTGCTGCCGAACACCCTAGTCTACCCAAGGGGTAAGTGCATAACATTAAGAAGCCGATCCCAGCTACCAGCTCGGCTCACACGCTTCCCGTCCGGAGTGATTCGGCCACTCGTCAGCTAACTTCTCTCGACAAACCGCAGGTCAGGCTTTGCGTGCGCGTCTCGTGCACCTGAGTAATGGTTGGTCTATAAGACCACACACGGGCACTAACAGCAAGGTGTTTTCAGTAAGGAGACGAGGAAAGCAGCGCTGGACAAAGCCAGGTCTCGGGGCTAAATGCCTGAAGTGTCGAACTGCTCTTGGGCAACCACCAGTCCGGTGCATTTCGCCAATAAAACAGAAACCCCTGTACCTAACATATCGATATCACCAACCGCACACAGCGCCCCTTTCCTCAACGAGGCCGTGCACACCCGGTCGCAGGTATGTACCTCAGATGAATGACGTTACTCCAGGTCTGACCGGATTACTGGTCCTGCACACACCCAAACACCACACAGACCAGCAATAGTACCAAGGGAAGCCCCGCACCACGACCCAGACAGTCCTAAGCAACTCGGCGACAGCCCGGCGATCCGTCCACGGCAGCACCAGAGTTCCCACAAGCCTGCCATTATCCATCCTCACAACTCCAACCACCACTGGACGGCACACCTCCCTTCTAGAGGACAGCACAAGCATGCAAAGTTAATGGCACAGTGAGGACTGCAGTGAGGACTGCCAACAAAACCTAGTTACACCATCCATACACACGCCCGCAAGCAGCTGGGTGGCCCCTTCCCTACACAGTGTAGCTTCCCGGTGCCGGTAACCCCCTTGCATCCCCCGGTAACCCACGATAACCCACGACATCGACAAAGCGACTGCCATTGCTGGGCGACCAGAGTCGCGTCCGCCAGGGCCGTACCCCAGCTCCCTTGCCTTTCAATTTCCCTGCAATAATTCCGTCTCAGCAGCTACTCGGTCCCACTACCTGAACACGTTCCAAGCGTCCTTGAGCACATCAAACACCATATCCGCAATGGCCACCTGTTCTGCGGAGCCATTGCGCTGTCTCACCTTGTCCGGGTGCACCAGCAGGTTGGCACGCATGTAAACACGCTTGACCTGAGGACGGACAAAGCAGACGGGTAAATCGAGGAGAGGTGTCTGGTAGCTGGGAAAAAAGTTATTGCGGGAAGCTTACGCCGTGTTGGTTGCGAACCTGACAGCGTGGTGCAGTTAATTGCATAGTACTTGAGCAGCTCCTGGCTCGGTAAGCATTGGGTGCAGTGAACCGAGAGACCATGAGTGCAAAGGAGGGGTATTGTTGATGCAGAGAAGCAGGAGCGGAACGCAGGGAACAGCCACAACGGTATGGCGGCGCAGGGAGGCAGGAAAAGCCCACTACCGTGCAAGAGGTCTCGCAGGAAATAGCTGGATAGGGAATCTTCAACACGGCCAACACTGTGGCAAAGCAGACGGAATGACCACGACACAGTCCTGCATCAGCAGACTAACACTCCCGTCCACCTAGGCACCTAGTAGTCTGTGTGGCCATCAACCCACACGGCACACTCTCAACCGAAAACCTAACCCACGCGCTACAGTACTTCTGCAAAACACACGGCGAGAGCCAGGGGACAGACATGGTGGCCTGACCCACCCACCGCCATACCCCAACCAGTCACTCACCTGCCCCGGCTCTAGCAGGTCCCCCACACTGACGGGCGCCCAGCCGCTGTCGGGCCACAGCACCGTATGCAGGGAGCCCAGCAGGCCGCGGATGTTACCCTGCGGTTGAAGCGGCGAAGGAGGTGGAGAGGGGTTGGGGAAACGAGGTTGCGCTGGGAAGGGTCCGTGTGGGGGTGTGTTACGCAAAACTGAGGAGTTACACACATGACTGAGGGACCCATTGGCTGGAAGGTGAGGAATTGCCAAGAAGCCCACTAGGAGTGATATGCCGGCAATGTCATCACCAACCCTCACAGCAGAGATGTGCGGGAGTGTCACTGCGTCGTGCTGTTGTACACACCTTCACACAGGGATAGTGCCCAGAAGATGTACGCGCAATTCCGAAACCCAGAAATTCCCGCACCACAGTCCAGTCAAATCGTGTCAATCATCATGTTGCGGGCTCCATGAGCGGCCCGTAAAGCGCCTCAGTACACGCTCCACGCCCAAACCCACGCCCATCCTGAATCCAAGCCACATATGCATACGGAGCTCGGATCCTACAGCTTTTTGCAACATTAAGCTCGTTCACCAGCCACTGCCCACCTTGTTCTTGTTCTTCCATGCTTCAATGTCCGCCTTGTACCGGTCCTTGAGAGTGACCTGCTGCTCCCTCCTCGCCGCCTCCTCCGCCTCCATGGCCAGCTTCTCAGCCAGGGCCGCCTTCATCTTGGCGTGCTTGGCCGCCTCACGCTGCGGGAATGAAGAGAAGCCATCAAACATGGATCAAGCAAAACCGTTGGGTTCGCAAGGTATGAGCCGCGCGCCGCGAGCCGCGTGCAAGCCAAGACGCGTGCAGTGACCTGTGCGTTTACAGTTGTGCACCGCCCGGCGAGCAGGCATGGCAGGTACCGCAAGAAATCCCATTGCCGAGGGGCATATTCGCCTGGCAGTGTGTCGATAAACGATGTAAAAAACATCGCAAACCCAGGTGAAATCTAAATGCAGATGGCTTCGGAGGGTTCTGAAAGCTTCCAAGCAAGCAGCAAGCAGCGAGGAGCAAGTACAGGATGCCTCGTCCATAGCTGCACGCCGCATAAGAAGACGCACCCCTCTGGTCCCCCACGCACCTGCGCCCGCAACCGTCTCCGGATCTCCGGCTCATCCGCCGAGCCCTGCTCGCCCTTGTACAGATCCGCGTACCCCGACACGTCCACATCCGCGCCGCCCTCATCGTCGCTGCCGTGCAGCATGTCCGCGAGCTCTCCCGCACTGCCCTTGTTGTTGGTTGCAGCGGGGATAGTAATCCCACCACCGGCGGTCCGGGGCGCAACACGGTTGGGCGCCGAAGAGCTGGCGTGCATGGCGACACCAACCCCGCTACTGCTGGGGCCGGCGGGTGCAACTTTTCCTCCAGAGAAGAAATCATCAATATCATCAACGTGTACCGCTGAAGGTGGTGGCGGTGGCTGTGCCGGTGCAACAGCGGTGGCACTAAGGCTCGTGGGAGGACTGAGGTTACTCATGGCTGTTGCAGTCGGAGCCTGAGTGGCGGGTAAGGGTACGGCGGAAGGGGCGGTCCGAGGCGGTGTGGCCTCATCGCCGAAACCCAGCAGATCATCGACGACTGGCGCGGCGGCCGCGACGGCGGGGGCTACACTGGGGTTGGACGGCAGCTCGCCGCTGCCGAGGCCCAGGAGGTCGGTTGCTTCTGGCGGCGGCGGCGGTGGCGGTGTAGGTTGTGGCTGCGCTGGCCGCGGCGGCGCGGCTGGGTGCTGTACGGCTTCACCGTAAGCTGGTGGCTGCGGCGGCGCTCCGATGTGATGCCCTTGTGACGTAACGTCCTGCGGATCAGGCCAACGTGGAGGCATCGGCGTGCCGTGGCCATAAGGTGCCGCCGCCGTTGCCGCAGACGGCCTTGAGGCGTCATAAGCTCCGTGGCCCAACCCGGAGATGGTGCCAGCGCCGGGAGCTACCAATGCAGCAGCCGCGGCCCCTGCTGCTGTTGCGGTTGCTGCTGCTGCCGTGGCCGCCTCGTGCTCGGAGCGCACCTGCTCTCGCAACACCTCGATCACTCGACGCCGCAGCGGTGGTGGCATCTGCGCAAATGGATTAGTCACTCCAGGTAATAATGGACCATCAGGAGCGTGCCCATGGACAAATGCCTAACCCAAAAAAGCCCAGTCCAGACCACACGAGGGCAGCCGGGAGGCGGGCAGGCCGTAAAACATACGCAAATGCCTTCTGGGAAGCCCTCTGTTTACAGCCGGTTGCAACGACCGCCTCCTGGGGCTGATTGCAACTGAATCTCTCCCGATACCCCGTACCAAAGCCTCAACAAAGCAGCCGCATACCGCGTGAATACAACCTTCGACGCTAGGGGACGAACGCAGCCCTTTGCAGCAACGTGGTGCGATGCGCTGTCAGGTGTGATGCGGTCTGATGCAGTCTGAACTCACGTGTGACAGCTCTTGCTGCTGCGCATGGGGCGGCAGGTCCGCCAGCCGCACGGCCCAGGCCAGCGCCTCGTCGTTGCTGATCTCAGCCACCTCGGCATCGCTGCGGAGGTGGCCCAACGAGTTCCCGTGTCGGGGGACGGCATGGGCTATAACAGTATGAATAGAGCGCAAGCCTACGTGGGCCAGGAGACCGCTACATGCAGCTAACGACCCAACCTCACACCACAACGCCCGGCAAACCTTGTATCCAGCAAACACCCGCTCGTCTAGCGCCCCAGTGCTGGAGGAGAACCTGCATGTATCCCCCCATGCACCCCGCTATCTGACCCACTGCAACATCCAGTCCTCACCTTCGGCCTTGCCCCGCCCCATACGCCGACGCAGGCCGTGTGCCGCCTTGTGAGTGCTGCTGGTGGTCCAGTCCCTCCAGCGCGTGTTCCAGCTGCGCCAGCCCCGCCTTGGCCGCACGAACCGCCTTCTTCCCAAAGGCCTTCAGGTAACCAGAGATACCGCTGCCGGCGGGCGTGTGGCTCCAGTTAAACGATGACGATGAGTTGGATGGCTGGGAGGCCTCTAGGCCATCAGCCACGGCGTAGCCGTACTGCTGGGAATACTTGAGAGCATCTTGGTGATGTTGCGGAGTGGACTGTGGCTGGTCACGGCCGTGGGTGGCGCGATGCTGGCGGTAGTCTATAGCTTCAGAAGAGGAGGATGAAGGGAACTGTGCATATCCGCTGGGATGATCCTTCCGCGTGAGGGCCCCTGGCGGCGATGCCATGGACATCCCAGCGCCGCTTGCATCGGCATCGGGGGCTGGCCGGATGGCAGCCGCTGAGCCCGGGGGTGCCGTCTGGTGCTCTGTGTGGTCGGAGTAGTTAGGTGGCGGCGGGCGCTGCTCCGGCATTTCCATCTGGAATCCTGTAGAAGGTGCCACCCGCATGGGCTGCTGGGGCGGAGGCGGCGGGGCCGCCTGAGCCTGCGCCAGCGCTGCAGGGGCTGCTGTCGGCGAGATCAGGTTGGAGGCTGATGGTACAGATGCCGGGACCGGTGCCGGGCCTGAAGGGAAAACTGCACACACGGAAATTCCAGAAGCAGCAGCCAGCCGCGGGGCGGCTCAGCATTGTTCAACAGGGCCGCAGAAACACACGATTAGACGGGAGGACTGCACTGCGTCGACGAATCGTCTCAACGCGAGCGCAAGGCGGCGCCTAGCGATCCGGCGTGGGGATCGTGAAGTATACAACGCATGGGCCGTGAGCTAGTGGCGCCCCAGCTAGTGGCGTCCGACTTTGGCCTGCGGAGGCCTCGCTCCAGCATAAGGCCCTCCGCTTATTTGGGCCACTCGCATCAACCCCTGTCCCACCATGAACGTCATCGAAGTCCAGCAGCATCCCTCCTCCGCTCGCCGCTGGTACTGCCGGTGCTGTCGGGGTTGTGTGCTTCTGAGGGGCAGCTGCTCCTGGGACTTCTTCGAACAGCGCGAAGGGGTCATCCAGGAGCTTTACAGAGGGGCCCGCACTCTTAGGACCCACTTGGTTCTGCTGCTGTACAGCGGAAGCTGTCAAGTTGGATGCACTGCTGTGCTTTGACAGGCTTGGAGACGCAGCGCCCGACGTTGCTATTGTGGCTGAGGGTGCGGGGATGGGGCAAGCGACGCTTAAGGTTTTACCCCTCGGGTACAAACTCCACGGGGCAGGCACACCCAGGCTTACTCAAAAAGTCCAAATCGAAGTTTACGGCGTTGGGCGGGGCCCTGGGCGCCGTTGTAGCAGCAGCAGGCCGAATAGCTGCGATGATAGTTGTGCTCGAGTAAGATTTGCACAAGCGGCAAACATCCCGTGTCTTCAGCAAAGTACATACGTGAGGAAGAAGGCACAGGCCCAGCCGATGGCTTCTGTTTAAGCTCTCCCATCGTCTTCTTGACAAACAGGTCTTCAAGCCCAGCCTGCTTATAAATCTCATCGAAGTGGAATGGGTCATTCTTTTTAGAAGCGGCAGACATCGTTGCTTTTCACGTCTGGCTACTTGTCTCTAGAACGATCAGCTTCTTGCAACATCGTGTTTGTGAAGTGCATAGGCCAATTACACACCTAAGATAGTTTACTTAAAAGCATACGATGCATACTAATTTCTCTTGAACTTCCTAAGGTTTTGCCGAATAACACTGTTTACCAACAGCAAACGAACGTCGTATCAGCTGAGCGACGGTTGTCTCGATCCGTGGGTGGCTGGATGCCTGACAACTGTCGTCCAGGCTTTCACTAGCTGTGATCCTCGTATTGTTAAGCCAGAATCGCAAACTATATAGCCGCTAAGGCAAGCCATTACGTGCGCCGTAACGCAATAACGCAGGTATCAGTCAGAACAGGTCAGCAGAGTCTTGGCGGAAAACAAGGAAATACCCTCAACACCCCCAACCCATGGCAACGCAGGTCCCTTCCAATCCCCAATTCGAATTTCGATAATTCCTATTCCTCATCGAGCTTCCACGACAAGGTTTAATATCTCGTGTTCTCTGCCACAGCTTGCGCCTATTCCGCGGCCTCTGCCCTTCCGTCCCCACCCGCTGTGAGGGACCTCAGAGGTCAACCATTTCCACGCATTGCTAACCATGCAATATCATGACGGCCCAAACATGGCGAAACCCCTTGAAACCCAACCCGTTGGCAGGGCGAGCCTTGCTCCAGGCTTTAAGGTTTAACTACAAGCTAGGCCATACGCTGAGTTTGCCTGGCCCCCATCGGTAACCGCTGTAGGAAGCCACCCCGATTGCGAAGGCTGTTAGGTTCTGTGAAGTTGGATTGTGCTGGGGAGGATTTACCCAGGTGCGCGCTTGTGCATCCGCTCAGTGTCAGCTTACCGGGCACTGTGCAGGGAATGAAAGGGGTGGGGCTTGAGCCGCCAGCTGGTTTTCTCCGCTCCCGGATCGAAGCTGAGTAGCCAAGAAAGGAGCATTCGAAACACCGGATCCAGCTTTGCGCGGCGGCACCCCTGTACAGCCCAAAAATGAGAGGTGCAGACTGGGGGACCCTGTGCTTGGTTGCTCGTGGCCTGGGAGGGAGCGTGTACGCCATCCTAGTTGGGATGATGCAATGGCGTGCATGTGTACGTCGTCCCCGCAATGCCAGGGCCCCTGACCGCGTCCTCTACGGCTCCTCATATCAACGGCCATGAGAAAACTGCTTCGCAGGCCCACGGCTGCCACGCTCCAGGGCATTTCCCCCTGAAATGGCCAATTTCCGGAATACACGGTGCCCTTTCGGCCCTAATGGCACATAGTCGTCCCCCTTCTCCTGCGCAGGTATGCTTCCATGCAATCGCAAAACGTGTGATGCGTGTGAGCCACCAACAGAAACAACTTGTAACGGAAACGGCCCTGTGTAGGCACTGTCCAGCGGTCAGCCGCGGCCACTGCCACGACAGCGCGCACATGCTCCCACTCACATGTCCGTACGGCAACGGCAACCACTGGGTACTTGACCGCACTCCAGAACTCCACAAAGAGCATAGAGCCCGGGTGCAAGTTCTAGCGGCCCCATCCCTGCTCCCCCATCCCCCCCATGAATGGCGGTCAACTCCAGAACAGCGGCAAGCAATGGTAACGAACAGGCAGGCAGGCAATCGAAGCGCACATGGCGCGGGCGCCCGAATATCTCAATCCAACTTAGAGATCGCCCGGCGTACTTCACATTGTGCACAAAGAAACTAACCAAACCCCAACCAGACCAAACCAAAAGCGACTTCCGCGCAAGTGGCACCTTCGTGACCGCGGGCATCCGCGCACACATGTATGGCGCCTCCCTGTTTGTACCCCAGGTATCTTCGCGCACTGTCTGAGGACAGTCCAGGTCCGACACGAGCCCTAGCTGCTCCGCAAATTCACTTGACACCTTGCCGGCCACGAAATCTGCCATCACCGCAAATCATGGCCAATATTACAGGCACCAACATCGCCATTCCCACCACACACCGCAACCATCCCTGCTGCACTACAAAGCTCAATCCTGGCGAAGAGCCCACACCGCCGAGCCGCACCCCAGCGCTGGCAAGTACCTCGCGGGATGTACCCCCGTCGTAAGCACATCATCCCCATGCCAACAGAGACACACAGGCTCTTCAAGTCACTGCTAAACACGTGACAGCTCACCGCTCGTTTAGTCCTACGGTTATCCAGTTGTACGATTTGCAGTCCGTTTGCCCCGGCGGAGACTTGCCACCACATCACCAACCTGGCACCGCATCCGCATGACAGCCGCTGCTGCCACAGCCACGACCTTTTTTGTATACTCTCATTGCCCCCCCGTCATGCCATGCGAAGTTCTAATCCTCCCTCCCTGCTTCAACAGCCTGCAATCTACAGCAGCCCTGGAGGACCTCCCCACAAGCTCACCGACGTCACCACCTGCCACCTGCCCACTCCCCTGGGCCTGAAGTCCCGCTAAGTTTTCGCACCCCTTCATTCCGCATCACAAAACTAAGGCTGGTTCCAGTAATGCTGCTGAGCACGCCAGCTCCACTCCATGGGGGCGTCGGTTGACTAATCATCGCCTGCGCTTACTTCTTGCGAGTCAGGACCTTGTGTGTTATTTGTATGAGCGCTTCCCGGGCTATCTCCGCGTGGTCCGACTGCGCCACAGGCAGGCAGCGTATCTGTAGCGGTATGACATTGTACGGCGGCGGAAAGGAAGTGGAGACCGCAGCGGAAGGGGACATGTATCATGGTCAGTGGAAAAAGGTCCGAGGGGGCGAGGGAGCAGACGCTGCGTATTCTCGCCTTCACTGCCGGGTAGACATGTGCGACGAGATGTGCGGCTACAGGGCGAGAGAGCTTTCCGCTATACCCGGCACCAGCAGCCCCAAGTCAAGTCGCCCGCCGAGCCCGGTCCACGACCGGAACATCACACCCTCATGCCCACCGGGACAGCCCCACCATCAACCGGGGAATGAACATTACGGCTACATTGGCGACAGCGCGGCCATGCAGGAACCCACTCAGACCCCACTCCCTGGCCCCCTGGCCCTAGTCATGCGTGGCGGGGCCCTGCTATGACCCCAGCAAGGCAAGCCGAGGTCCCGTACAAGAAAACAAAGCACTACCAGAGGTGACGCAACCCACCTGCATCTGCACAGCAACTGGCCATCTGGTTCCTACTCCTGCAGTGAGCCCCGTAACTGTGTACATGCGACAGCGCTCTAAAGGTAACTGTTTCATCTATCAACACACATAGACCCAGTGGCACGGCTCCTCCCCCCAGACGGGTGCTCTCATGTCCCACCATGTCCGCGGCTATCTTGGCATGATGCGCCGCGAGCTCCTCGGCTCGCCGCAGACCCTGTGTCCGCTGAATGAGCGTCATGGCCTGCGCAGCAGCGCGGGGAATGGGTACAGCGGGGGATTGGCCTCCACGTCGGAAAGCACGCCGGACAACCGGTAAGCAGGACTGGACTTAGCCTTGGAGGAGGTGCCCCCCGTCGTCCGTCCACTCGCCCCCTCAGGACGCCTTCCTCCAGTGCCCTGTTCCGCCACTCCCCATAAACCGCCGGACCCGTACCGATACGGGTATAGCGCGGCAGCGGCAGAACCCCCTCCCCGAGACCCCCCCGGGGGGCCCCGGAGCCCCCACTGGCCCAACCCCCTACTCCTCGCCTTGACTCACCAGCGCAACATCCCCCTCCTGCTTGAACCTCCGCAGGATGAGCGGCCGCAACTCGGGCTCCTCCTGGGCGGCGAACAGCACCTGACGGGGACAGACAAGCAGATACACAGACAGGCACACCGATACAGACCAGAACAAGTCAGGCCAGAGCTCAAGCATCAAGGCAGGAGAGGGGAATAGTAGAGGACATCTGGACGCAGCAACTCACTTCAGATGCGGGGGCGAACCTTGTAGCCAGCTACCCGGGTGGTCGAAATCCCGGCATGAGTCACACAATCTCTAACCGCGCCCTCTGTTCCAGCAAGTGGCCCCCAACGAGAACTTCCCCTTTTCCGAAGCCCCCACCCAGCCCACCACCTCCATCCATCTATCCATCCTTCCTACCACTCCTGCCTTAGCAGTGCCAGTACCGGCTGTTTTGGACGCCGACAGTTCACCTTTGTTCCTTGCATGTGATATCTCCCCCCCCCTTCCCCCCTCCCACACTCCGGCGGCTCACCGGGGCAGTGGCGAGGCCGCTCCGCAGGTCGTTGAGTGCAGGCTTCCCCAACACGGAGCTGCTGCCGGTCAGGTCCAACAGGTCATCCACAACCTACAGAGGGGAGGGCGGGGCCGCATAGGGAACTCAGACACGGCCCAAATGGAAAGCAGGCTAGGACGGGCTGGGAGAGGCTGACCCATGGATCAGCTGCAGCTGCAGCGCAACGCAGACGGGGATGCTCATATGCATCCCCACCAGCCGCAGCTTGGGCAGCTCCCCCCCTCTGGACTCTCTCCGGCCCCTTACCCCTCAACCGCCACACCAGCACCCACCTGGAACGCCAGACCAAGATGGCGGCCGTAGCTCCAGGCCATGTCACACACCTGCGGGCGGCCCACACAGGCGGTGTCGCCGTCCAGCAGGGGGAAGTGCACGAGATGGGAAGAGGGCGAAAGAACGCGGGCAACGTAAGCAAGGATCCAACCGATGCGGGTCCAGTAGGCGGCCCACAGTCATGTTCACAGGGAGGTGCCATGCCGCACCGTACCGCATAGGAGGCCGCTGGGATGACATGACCGCCGGCGACCCGGGGCCGCACAGCCGTCCAGCAGACCATTATGTCGGGGGACAGGGGGTGGGATGGAGGAAGTCCTACCGCTCGCCACTTACGACATCGCCACTGCCACACACGGCACCGCACACGTGCTGCATCACCAGCCGGAAAAAGTGCGGCTCACGTGCACCCAAGTCGCGGTTCAACCCCAATGCGCAGACCAACAACCCCCGCTTGCCCTCAAAGCTCTACTGCGTGCCAGGTCCTCCTCCGCGGCCATGCGTTCTCAACCCCCTCAGGCACCCAGCTCCAGGCGCCCCTCGCTGTCCGCGCCATCAAGCCCCTCCAGCCCCTGACCCTCTGCCAGCGCACCTCTGGCGGCACCCCCGCCAGCACCGCAATGGATCGTGAGCTGTTGGCCATCAGCGAGGCCGTCTTACAGTAGGTCTTGGCCAGATAGTGGTCCAAGTCCAACAGCTGCTCGCTGGTAGCAGTCATCTGAGGCAGAGGGGGGAAGGTGTGGACTGAGCGGGGCCAATCTGGTTACCCCCGCAGGTGGCTACCCGCGCAAGCTCCACCCGGGTGCCGCTTTCCCTACCCCCGATCCCGGCCCCGGACGCCCACGTCAAAGTCACGTCTGGGTTCGCTTGTCTTTCCGTACAGGCTCCGAATCCATAAAATTGACGTCTCTCCACACGTCCTACGGTCGGCGCCCCTGCTAGCCTTCCCTCACGAACCCACACACAACGTTGTGATGTCGCCCTCTTGCGGACATCAGAGGGTGAACCAGAGTATGATTCCGACTAAACATGTCGTACAATTCTGTCTTTTCGCGTACGACATCGATGTGGCAAACTCCGCCCTCATATCCGCCACCATGGCCTCCTTCCCGCCCTCGCACCTGCATGATTTCCCCCGACACAAGGTGCTCCAGGACCTGCGACATGAGCACCACCGTCTCCGAATTGCGCAGCGCCGCCAGGGACACGGACGCGCGTGCCAGCAGAAAGTCGCCCGCCAGAATGGCCGTCTTGTTGCCCATGACGTTGTTCAGGGACACCACACCGCGCCGCGTCTCCGCATCATCAATGACGTCGTCATGCAAGAGGCTAGCCACGTGAATCAGCTCTGCTATCTCGGCAATGCGCTGCTGCCGTCTCCGAAGCTCGGGAGCATGCTCTGCTGCGGGCCGCAGGTCCACTTGGAGGTACTCGGGAGGCGGCACGGCAGGGGAGAGCGCCGACGACATCAGGAGCACCAGGGAGGGTCGGAGCCGCTTTCCTTCCATGCCGTGGCGGAAAAAGTACTCCGCCGCGGTTTTCAAGGCAGGGATGCCAGTTGAGACGCTGTGGCGGAGGCGCTCAGATACGATTTCGACCTCCTGCCGCACGATGCTGAAGGGTTCGACTTGCCGCCCGCGCACTTCCGCCCAGGTCTGCGCGAGAGGAAAGTGAGAGCTGACCCTAGGCGTGAGCCAGCCAGCGCCGGCACGCCTTAACAAGCGGCTAATGAGCGCACCTGAATGTATCCTTGAGGAACAGCTGCTGTGAGGAACATCCTACGCAGCGCTCGTCCCTGCATGGAATAGGAACTGTTGCACTTAAATTGCTAGTAGGAAACGGCTCCAACCGAGCGTAAACTCACTATAGTTTCTACGGTGACCGACGATGACGTCGAACATCCTGCGGCGGCATAAACCACTGCTCATTTACAGGCTGATGGCTCCCGTCGATGGACGCCACACCGGCTCCTCACCCGCGCAGGAGGAAGAGGCAATCGCCGCGCCAAGCAAGCTGCCTTGGCATGTTGCTTTCCGCAAGCTCATGCCTAGCTTGCGAGATACGCTGCGAGCACGTTTGCCTCCGTGGAAAGCGGGCGGCCAAACTTTGGGCGCCTATGTAATTTACAGTTTGCTCTCGTTCATAAGTCCACTGTTCAGGCCTAAGGCATAACCGTTTGCTATCTTGTGAGCTGCGTTATGTAGGCAAGCGCTCGAACTACCGTGAAAAGCACACCCAAATGGAAGTGTGTGTACATACAAGTGTAGATTGAACAAGGAGTAAATGGAAAATCGGAATGGTGCGAGCTCTGTCGAATGAAGCCGCATGACGGCGTGGCGACAGCTCCGGTTTCGGGTAACCCAACATGCCGTGCAGCACAGCGAGCCCAATGCAAAACCCGACGCCGCGAACCTAACAATTATTATAGTTCTATCTGTAATTGCATCTACCCAATATACTTCATGGCCCGCACCAGCCCCTACGCTCTCTCGTGCACCCTCCTCTGGCCTCCTTCCAGCGCCTCATCCAAATCCAAACCCCGGCATGCCAAAAACACAATCGTTAGAGAAAGCAAGCTATGCTTTCCCTTCTCCTGCTGACACTAAACCTTGTCACCTCTCAGGCCCCCTCAATCATCATCCGGCACTCCCTCAATTGTTAGCGTCGACACAAGAGCAGCCTCGCGCCGCCTTTCTTGCTCCGCCTGCCGCCGCGCGCCTTCGTCCCGCCGCTGGTGCGGACTGACAGCCGGCTTTGGTGGCAGGCTGTTGCAAAATCGCACAAATGTTGGCGCGTCCTTCATGGACCGATAGTACGACGGGTCATCCTCCACGCGCTGCGGCGCGCCGTACACCAGGCTGCGGTCCCCTGCCCGCCCCGAACCACGATAGCTATCCTGCCCAACCCGGACCTTGCGCCCCATCGTCGCCTCAAAATTAACCTCCTTGTCGGTCTCCCGCAGCCCGGTGATGCCATCCGGCCGGCCCAGTCGCGGTAGCGGCGGTTCTGGGATTGCCCCCGCCGGGCGGTAGCGCACTTCATCTGGCGGCGGCCGAGTGCCACGCGGTGCCGGAGGCATGGGCCCGTACGGCTCCGGGATGCTGCGCTTACCCTCCGGCCTGAAGTAGAGGAGCGACATGAGGAGCATGGGCAGTGGTGGCGTCAGCGGAAAAGGTTGAGTGTGATGATGCGGTGCAGCGGCAAGGGATGGCGAGGGTTATGTGTGGAAGCACAGGAAGCACAGAGGCATTCCACCAGCCGACTGCGTCCCCGTCGGCTAAGTTGGGCGCCAGCAGTCGCACTCCGAAGCCGACTTGGTCGGTGCCCCACTACTCTTCGGCTGATGCCGCGCAGTGGAACTCTTTGAGTTGCAATGCATGGCTCACCTTATCAGGTGTATTCTTAAACAAGCAAGGACGACCCCGTCCTGGGCCACTTGCACACTGCCTTTCCTTCCACTCACCCAGCACCCGCTGCGACTTACGACGCTAACTGCACTGACATTATCCTCGGAATCACAACGGCGAGACGCCCGTTTTGTGGCGGCAGTAAGGGGCGTACTTCATCAGGAATTCGGAAGGTGCACTTGCAGTTTGAACCGGGAAGGGGTGTGTGCGGCGGTGGGATGGGAGAAGCGTCAGGCGACGCTGAACACCTGCGGCCAGGGCTGGCGTACCCCGGAATGGGGCGTACGGCTTTCCGGCTTCCCTGCTTGGTTGGCTCCACCCTCTCTTTTGTAAGGACAGGGTCCCGGAGCTCGATCCACTGCCTTCAACGCGTCACTCCGTCAGACCTCCCAGACGGCGGGCGACGCCGCGTCCACGAATGCTGGCAGCGTGTGGAGTTCCCTTAGGATGCCCCGTAAAAGCCTTTTCCGGCTTTGCCTCGGAAATTCAAGTGCTTCGCTGACCACGGGCGCGTTCAGCCCCGGACCCGCGCCTTGCGTCCGATAAAATGTGCGCACCTGGACATGGAGCCCATGATCTTCCGCGCGGAACCGGACCAAACCTATCCGGGCTCTTCTTCTATGACTCGCGAGCCCTCTTCCCCAGGCCCGCAGACCACGTGAGCCGCACCGCGTTGTGCAGATTTTAATGACTCACCGTTCAGGCCGCACCGGCTCCGGTATGTGCTTCAGCGTCCGCCGGTAAGTCGTCGACTCGGTGTCGTCCCCCATGGTTCGCCGGCCGTAATAAGAGCCGTGGCCTCCCACCACGGTTGGCTCGGAGTAACTGCTGGAGCATACTTGCTCATAATGCCGCCTGCGCATGTGTCCGCGGTGGCCATGCAAACATTATGGTTCGGATCAGGGCAAAGGGCTTCGACAGGACAAGCCTTGGCACAGGTTCCGTTGGGAAAGACCATATCTTCTGTGCATTTGTGGACGGTACATCTTGTATGTGTGTAATGTGAGGGTTGCCCAGGGCAAGGGGTGAGCATGGCAGCGACTGCCAATCTGTACGGCGCCAAAGCACCAAAAAGAGGGGATGTAATTTGTAGTGTACAGGTGCGCTTCATCCGTTGGCGAGCCCGGGTTACAGCACAGGGAGGAGTGCCGGCCTATGGCACGAGTTACGAATAGGTCCCCACCGAGCAGCAGGTCTATTGCTGCCGTGCAGTCTGAAAGTTGTGCAACAAGACTTGGGTTTCGAGCTCACCGCAATCCAGGATCTCGGGGAGCGGGAGCTTTGTCCCACGCTGCCAGTCCCCTCGAGCCCAAGTCTGAGGCAGGGCCTGACAGGTGTGACCTCCCTTTGTCACAAAAGTTGTTGCTCCAGTTCGGACTGCTGCCTCGAATTTCTCCATACAACTCTCTACCCACACAACTGCAGCAGAGCGGCGAGCATCGCACCTGATGGGTCAGTTACAAGACGTCCGCCGCCAAGCTTTGCACTTGTGGCACTTACGCAGGACCTTCGGTTGGTTGCAAACAAGCTTTAACTCCAGACATGGCTGAAGAAACTCAGGAATGACGGAAATCAGGATGCGAAAACGTCACTTTTACCCCCAATTACTATAATATTTCTTTTATCGCTCAAATATGCTGATGGGATTCTAGAAGCTGATGGAGGAACTGGGATAGAGGACGCACAGACTTAGATGCAGTCTTACGTTATTTAGGCCGATCTGCCAGATAGTTTGCTATATTGTCATATTTGTTTATTGGGGGGAGCACTTGTTTGGTCCTTTAGATGATGGGTCCTGCTACTACTCATTCTCAGAGTTATTGGTTAGTTGGTTAGCAGTACTGAGAAAAGTGTTGCCTTGGTTGCCTTGCTCGCCAAGGCCAACCTATTCAACTCTGCCAGACACTTTGCATTGGTATCTTTACGATTGTAGTCATGACCTGGGGCAATTGCTTTGTCTAACCCGCTTCGACGTTGCCGCCAGACAGTTCAGCCCTAACATTTCTTTCCCCGCATCTGCGGCTCAGTCGGTGAGCGCAATTACAACCGCTTTATCAAATAAGTCTTAAATCCGTATTAGGGCTCTCGCTTAGGAGGGGGAAACGTTTGGCGAGTAATCCATGCTCGCAGCGTCCTCACGATTTACTGAACCTGGCAGACTGCGACTGGTCAGTTTTTCCCAGTCCACGATCTGCCGTGCAGCGCTGCATCGCCGTCAACGTTTGGATAGGGTCACCTGTGGAGGACTCAGATGGTGCGGGTACAGCTGAAAAAAGCTCACGGATACCAGAGTCCTGGCTTTGAATACACAGTCAATTAGTGATGAACGCTCGTCGTTCGACCGCAAGGACCTCATGTGGATGTACTCCGGTCCGCACGGTCCGCAGGCTCTCTTGCGTGTGCAAAGCCCGGTTCGTCGAGAACCCGGAATTGGTCGTCGGAGATGCTGTTGCTATGGTTAATTTCTGCTTGTACAAGCAGGCAAGTTTCCCCACGCGAGAACAGTTTGGTCAGACCCGCGGACCGCAGCCTGTGCGTTACCGCGCGAGGGAATGCGGCTGTGCTGGCCCGGTGTGCAGCCATGACGGGGACTCCGCCAGGTGGGGTGGTTGGGTAATCCTGCATTTACCAGTAGACTTCAGAAGCAATCTTGGCCATCCAATGACAGCTTGCAAGCGAAACGGGTGTGTGCGCATCCGTCGCACTGCGTGTCATTAAGGTAGGCGTGGCACCTGATTTCCTCCCGCCGCCATCTGATATCGGACCTGCCGAGCCTCAACTAGCCGCGTCACCCGCTTGGCATCTCTCCGTGCCGTTGCCTCGGCCCCAGTCCCCCTCTCCTTCTCAACCCTGGCGTCCTTTCCTGCAGCCTCCAATCTTCTCCATCTCCTTCTCGCCTTCCTTTCTGTCACCATCTACAGCCCAATCCTGCCCACCGCCTACTCCCTTGCTTAGATCGCGAGCCTGGTCCTGGCCCCCGACTTCGCTGGCTGGATGGCGCCCGTTGCCTTCAACTGGACCCGCTTCGGCGAGTTTTGCGGCTTGACCGCCACATTGACAGGGACCTGGGTTGCCGCGGGGCTTCTGATGGGGGCATACCGCACCGCAGCCACCGCTGACCTGCCCTCTGCACTGCGCACCGCCTCGCTTACTTGGCTGCTGGCCATGCCTGTTGCGGCTGCTCAGCTGGTCCTGGCCACTGCTGTGGAAAGCCGGTGAGGGAAGGAGGCTGGGGCAGGGAAGGGCTAGGCGGGTGTTCATGACGGTGGTGGTGAGCGGATGCGATGAAAGCAGTGGAATGGAGGCCGGGATGCGGCTGAAGGGGAGTGTTCAGGATGCACAGTGAAAGGCCGAGAGGGGAGAACCAGTTGGCGAAGCAGAAGACGTTTCCAGAGTTCGGGTAAGGCCATAAGGATTGACGAACGTTGGGATGAGCCCATGCCTTCCAGAGTGAGAGATATGCCCACGTTGATCGGAGCTGGGGAAGAGGGGGGATGGGTGCCCATGTGCAGGGCGATTGCACCGGAGGCCGCGGAGGGCGACAACCAGGCGACCCCGTGGGCATGGGTTATGAAGTGACTGAACATAAGCATGGCCTTGTTTGTGAATTAATTTCCTCGTCAACCCCCCACCCATTCACGCAACACGGGTGCACCGATCACGGACACGCACCTGTGGCGGACGCAGGTTGGGCTGTCCTCTATGTCCACTCCTCATCACCACGTCCTCGCCCCGATTCCCTGTTCTGGCTTTTTGTGGGCCCCCTGCCACCGCCCTGACCCGGGCCGCCATCGGCTGCCGCAGCTCCTTGGTGGGTGACGTAGACTTTGCAAGTGCCATGCCTCTGGCCGCCTCGGGCATTGGGGAGCCCTTTGTAACCGCCTCCGGTGTGCTGGCGCTCATGACCCTGTGGCGCTGCGTCTACTCGCTTTACTTGGACCCCTTTGGCTTCAAGGGACTGGGCTTCCGGCGACAACAGTTCCTGAGGGAGCTCTACAGGTACGGTAGCACACCAGGACACAAGACGGTACGGCGGCAGGTGTGCCATGCGTGCCAGTGTGGGCGTACTTAAAAATAGCGTGGTTGTCAGACCCACCTACTGGGAAGAGCACCTCCGGGGCTTTCGCTGGAAAGGTGGCTTGACCGACAGCTGTAACCTGCGCCGCGTCCCAACCTGTCATAATACGATAGTACTGGTCTGCCAGAAGCACACCTTTGAATCTTAACAAGAGATTACGTTCCGTTCCATGCTGCCAATGTTCTAAACCGACAGCTTCCGGGAGGCCCTGTTGATGGTGACGTTAATGGCAGGCATCGGTTCGGCCTCACTTCAGGTGCGTCGCCGCTGTGTTCAGAGAACGTTACATATCTGCATGCGGCAGTGTTAGGCCTGCTGCCCCCTGTCTGCACGTATGCTTCTGTACGCGAATGCTCCAGGAGAGGAGTAGGCAAGTCCAACCGTCGCGTTTTTGTTCAGGGGTCGCGGCGATGCTAATGCATCAGATTACCGTGACGCAGGGTGTCGTGTTCTGTGCTGTTGCCCAACTTGCACTTGCTTCCTGTCTGCAACGCTGGAGCGGTCCATCTCCGCAACACTGGCATCAACTTGTGTCAATTTTGCCCGGTTTTACGACCTAGTTTTCGACCTAGTCACGTTTGAGCATTCGCATGTTGCGCTTTTGGTGTGCTGGGTATATGATGCAATTGTGATCCGCGTCCCTGCGGTGCTGCGCCCGCTCGTCCCACCAAACCCGGCGCCGGCGGCATCGTGGCTCTGCCTTTCGGCACCACAGGTGGTGCAAGCATTGGACAGTCTCATCTCTCGCAACATCTGAGGGGACGTTGCGCTCACCGCTGTGCTGCTTGCTCCTCGCTGGCAGACGGCCGGTCATGCATGCACGCACCGAATGGATGGATGCAAATGCGGTGGTGTATCAGTTGCAGTTATCCTTAGTGTCTTAGACGTGCGCAAGCTTCTGGGCCGCGTGCACATTTGCCGACAGGCAGGGTGTGGCGGAAGCGGAAGATGGTGGTGACTACAGAATGGCTGTGAGCTCGCTGCAGGGTGTGCGATAGCTCACATGAATTGCAGACGCTGCTGCGATAGCCGTCCTGTCATGCACGGTCAGAGTGGTTGCAATTGATAAAGGAGGAAGGATCTTGACCTGCCGTACAGTGCGGGCGATGTAAATAGGGTTGACGTGGACGGTTGTCCCAATGGGATGGTGTGGAGACGGCATGCAGGAACGCCTGCGCCGTGTCCATGTCCCAGCAACGGAAGTCGCTGTCCTGCTTTGAGCCTTCATCTCATCACCTTTCGGCGAAGAAGTTGAAGGCGTAGTGACTGGCAGGTGGAGCTCTCGGGCTACACCACCTGCCATTGGAAAGGTGCTCGAGCATCGTGCTGACCTGGCTGACGCCCCAAGGAGGGGCACCGGTGAGAGTGTGGAGGCTTACTCGGCTCCTTTGGCCCAATCAGTCAGACTTTGGTGCCAAGCCTGGCATTGTCTGTCGTAGCACACTGCCGTATAAGGGGCTGAACCCTCTTGGGGGCTTCCTAGCTGAAGCTGAGACCGTGTGCCATGGATGCGTTTTTGCTTTGTCAGGTGTATACGCACGATGTCGGCGTACAATGCCCCAAGTCCCAGGGGTCATGGCGCTTTGGCATGCCGCGGACGAGGTGGAGGCTACACAATGCCCTCATTGCAAACTCAACCTGCTGCCTTGGAAACCCTTGTTACGGATTGGGCCTGCACCTCACATGTGTCGATGCTTCTGCCGGATGGAGCTTGGGTTAAGGAGATGACAGAGCCCGGCATCCAGCTGAATGATCTTAATAAGCATGGCATTGTAACCAGACCCCATGCATGAATGGGACCGAGGACGCGTGGTAGGAGCACACTGATTTCGGTTGGCGCCCGAATCCAAAAGAAGAAACATTACTGCATATATAACATGGATGAATTTTAAGCTTCGGATGGGGGCCCAGCAACTTTAAGGAAAGCCGTACTTCTTCCCAGGTCAACAGAGTCAAGACATCCTGTCAAGTTCTTGGCGTCAACACTGAATAATCGATACATGTACTCTGTTACACGCATGTAAGCTTGGGCCGTCTCCATTAGAAAGCATAGAGTTGTTTGAGCGAGCCCCGACGAAATTGAACTTCAATAACACGCTGTCATTACGGAAAGCTAATGGGGACGTGCGGCTAAGGAAACTTAGGGACGGAAGGGCCTCACCAACAACGCATTGCCCCCGAAGAGCTGCCGCGCCCCAACGTGAGTTTGCAGTTAAGAGACTCCAAGGGAACGACCATCTTTTATCGCGCTCTCTTTGCCAGCTTTATTGCTTAATGAATAACTTCTAACGGAGACCTGCGTGGCGTTGCTTCAGGTCAAGTCAGGACCACTCGGAGATCGGCTGGAAGAGGACCCCCGGTAAAAGCGGGAGGGAGGCTTGAGACGTAGACGTGCTATCCAATGGGGGCCTTAAGCCTGGTTCTATTTACTGCAGGTGGCAATGAGTGCCAGTGTAGGCAACGCGGCTCAGCAACCCTCCGTGTCTGGCAACGATTTGCAGCAGGTATAGCTTCGAGCTGGGGCTACGTGTGACGGGCGCATGTAATAAGCTCGTCCCTCTATATGTGCAGAGCATGAAGGAGTTGACTATTAAGGATGAGGAGGCTGGTTCCTCGAACAAGCCACTGCAGAACCCGGCCACAGCGGAGGTGCGCCCTCCGACACAGTTCGCGAGCATAGCCGGAAAAACGAAACGAAAAAAATGCTCGGTTATACTACTCGCAGATTTTTGAAGGGCGACTGATTGAAGGCGACCTGAAAAGTGGAGGCCATGTGCTGTCGGCGTCGGCAGGCACTGGGGCATCACGGCAGACATACAACTACTCAACAGACCGCGTCGTTGGGAATGGCTCATTTGGAGTAGTGTTCCAGGCAACATGCTTGGAGACGGGCGAGACGGTGGGTGCACGTGCGACTATTCACATGCGTAATGTAGCTACGCCGTGTAGGGGGACACCAGCTCGCACCCCATCTCTGGGCGCAGGTTGCAATCAAGAAGGTGCTGCAAGACAAGAGGTTTAAGAATCGGGAATTGCAGATTATGAAGCTTGTAGACCACCCGAACATCGTCAAGCTGAAGCACTGCTTCTACTCGCACACTGACAAGGATGAGACCTACCTGCACCTGGTACTCGAGTTCGTGCCGGATACCGTCTACCGGATCAGCAAGCATTACGCGAAGAACAACCAGCGGATGCCTAACCTGTTCGTTAAGCTGTACGCATACCAAATGTGCCGTGCGCTGAATTCCATCCACAAAATGGGCATCTGCCACCGCGACATCAAGCCACAGAACCTCCTTGTGAACACCGAGACACACCAGCTGAAACTCTGCGACTTCGGCAGCGCGAAGGTGTTGATTAAGGGGGAGCCTAACATCTCGTACATCTGCTCACGGTACTACCGTGCGCCGGAGCTCATCTTCGGCGCCACAGACTACACCAGCGGCATTGACGTGTGGTCCGTGGGTTGTGTTTTGGCAGAACTTTTGCTTGGTCAGCCCCTCTTCCCCGGTGAGAGCGGCGTGGACCAACTAGTGGAGATTATTAAGGTCCTGGGCACCCCCACACGGGAGGAGATCAACTCTATGAACCCCAACTATACGGAGTTCAAGTTCCCGCAAATTAAGGCGCACCCTTGGACGAAGGTGTTCAGCAAGCGCATGCCACCCGACGCAGTGGACCTGGTAGGTTGCTGAATGTAATCCACCACGATCAAAAAACACTTTGGGCAGACGTCGCTGATTTTCCCCTTACCATTTTCGTGTCCAGGTTTCAAAATTGCTGCAGTACGCGCCACAAAAGCGTATGACGGCTATCCAGGCCATGACCCACCCGTTCTTTGACGAATTGCGGGATCCGAACACCCGCCTTCCTAACGGTATGGTCTAA
Organism: Volvox carteri f. nagariensis; assembly: GCF_000143455.1. Classification (NCBI taxonomy): domain Eukaryota; kingdom Viridiplantae; phylum Chlorophyta; class Chlorophyceae; order Chlamydomonadales; family Volvocaceae; genus Volvox; species Volvox carteri. Next base: position 827,190 of record NW_003307552.1, on the reverse strand, counting down.
AGCCGTGGCCGGCTATATCTTGATTTTGATGGGTATGTCGCCTTCGTTGCGGGTGTAGATTGCATTGAGGTATAGTCTGGGGCCGAGGACATGGTCTGCTGTTACCTAGTGCTGACCTGCATGGTAATACCTTGTTCTTGTGCCTGCAGGCCGGTCTCTCCCGCCGTTATTCAACTGGCTTCCGGGCGAGCTGGACGAGGTGCCTGCGGACATCGTCCGCAAGCTCCAGGTACGGAGGGCCGCATGCGCACTGTCCAGGGTAGGGCAACTTATGGCTGTTCGCGTGTGCGCTCTTTGGCGTATAGACCAGCGACTTTGGTATCGTCAGCTACCATGATAAGGGAGAAAGGGGAAGAAGCGCCGGCACCTCATGGTCGTATGATTAGATTTGCCTAGCCCGCAATGTGGGCCTCCCACCGAAAGGGGCTCCCTACCTTGATAATGCGTCTTGGAAGGACGGAATTCCTGCTTGCGCACCATATAAGAGGGTGCCTGTTACGGTTTCCATTTTTTACCTTATATTGCCCTTTTTACTATACTTTATACCCTCCCCTGCCCCCTCCATTTTTCCAGCCCGCGGTGAAGACCACGTGAACATCGCCAGAGCGAGTGGTCACATTGTCGGTGCAAAAGCTGTCGTACATGTACTGGATGTAGATGAGCATGGAGACATAGAGGAGAAGCCGGGTAGTAATAAGGGATTGGAACAGCGTTTGGCAGTGTGCATGACGAGGTAAATAGTTGGCAGCGGGGCTAGGGTTTCCGTGCTGGGTTGTGCAGGACTAACAGTCCGTCTCAAATACGTTGTTGAACAGCGAGGGAGTTTGATTTTTCTTTGGGTTTGGGTTTTTGGCTGCGGGCGTGCGGGAGTTTGTTACATGACTGTACCAACGAATGATGCGTTGCGAGTTTTCGCGGCTGCCGCAACTGGGTGTTCCGTGTTGGTCGGTCTGTGTCAAATGGACACTTAAGTTGTGGCGAAATGTGGTATAGATGTGTGCAGCCGCAGGCTGGTCTCGTGATCTATTTGAAACCATCGGCCGTATGGCGTTGACGCTAATGTGTCTGCCGGTCTAAATTTTGTGTGCTTGTGTTAAGGTTATTGCGCGAGATAACATTTCTTTGTTACAAGGTTTGGGAAAAGTACATATGTCCAGGAACATCATTCGACAACCAGGAACATGTGAATAATTGAAAAATCATGTGTCCTATTAACAGATGCAAATGTCAATGTCCCCTCCTGCCTTGGTAAACTTGAGATAATGTCAACAGCATTCCGATGCAGAATAGCCCTACATCTCCTGTCAGCGCGGCATTTTACATGTGTCAATGACCATCTCAACGGCAGATTCTGTCTTCATCATGCCAAAACCTTGGCGGGCGACTTGCTAACCTTGATGCCGTTGATAGCTGCGTGGAAGGGCGACAAAGTCTTAATGCTCAATTTCGCAATCAATTCAATAAACAGATTGGCTCTCATCTCACCATCGCGGTACGACTTTGCCTTGAACACAGCAGAACCGGCAACAATGGCGTTGGCACCCGCGTCAATGACCTGCGATGGCAAAAAAACACAACCATTCACATACAGCTACAATCTAGCGCATAACACCTCACTGTATCGGAACCCAACCCCGTAAAACCCTCAGGAGAGAAAAATCATTTTGCAGCCCCTTCAGGGCGCTTTACTATCTCGTCCCGAGTGAGCCACACGGCACAGTCCACCTCTCTACCCTCTGCCATTCCTATAACCCATTTGCCGCACCTTGTAGGCGTTCTCCGGGGTCACACCGCCGTCGACCTCAATCCATGGGTTGACACCCTGCTCCAGGCGCCGGCAGGTCATATAAGATTAATCGTTTCACCGAGTATAGAGGTTGCGTTTCACAATTAAACATTATCCCCATTATTCTCCATTATCACAGACCCCACCGACTAAGATCAACAGCATTATCGCATCGCCGCTCGTGTCCCATGCACTGCCGAGCTCGTCAACCAGTTTGCCAACAAGTTTGCAGGTTCAGCACAATGCTGGGGGCGTCCCTAAAAGCACTGCATTCCTTTTTGGTTGCATAACCTGTTATCCCCAATTTCAACCCTTAGCGCGAGGAGGAACCCCCGATCAAACTCCGGGTAAAGTTCGGTGGCGCAATCTGCAGGAAAATCACTTTGTGCAATCTGCCGGCGCGGCCGCCACTGCTGCACCCGAGATGTAACACCCATCCCGCACCATTACATTCTTTATTTCCCAGGCCGTGCAAGAGCGACCAAATCAACTGGCCCTGCTATCCAGGGGGAGAGCAGCAAACATATCTGCTGCGCAGCTTCTGCACAATAACAGTACTACAAACAGAAGCGGAGCCACTGGCTTTTCAAAAAGAAAGTGACATCGAAACAGACACCTATGCCAATTATCCCACCCTTTCGCCCACCTTCTCGAGGCACATGGCCTTGAGCGCACGGATCTTGGCGACCTGGCTCTCGATGAACTTTTGCCCGCCGAAGCCCGGGTTCACCGACATAATGAGCACAAGGTCGACTACATCTAGGATCTCCTCAATAGCAGAGAGGCTGGTGCCAGGGTTGAGAACCACACCAGCCTTGCAGCCCAGGTCCTTGACCTGCACACATACACAGGGGGTCCTTAGAGCGGGCGTTTGTACAATCAGGGTGCGGGCAAGACTTGTACAACCAGGACGGGTAAGGGTGTGGACATAGCGCGGGGCTTGAATAGGCAAGGAGGCTCCTAGATTTAATGCTAACGGGACAATAGCTGAAAAAAATGCAGCCAAGTTCAAGGTGCGCTCTGTAGCACGACCTCGGGACATGCTCGACAGCTTCCGGCTGCGATGATAATGGACCCCCTAAACACGTGCAGGGGAAAGCTGTCAATCTTGTGCATTCCACGGCATATCGGCAGTATCAAGGTGGAGCCGAGCGGCAGTGTCCCACGGCGGGGTATTCCCGGCCCCTTCCCCCCAAGACCGGCCACGTACTTGATTGAGGGTGCGGTGAAGGTGGATAGTCGAAGACTGCTCGGCATGCACGGAGATGATATCAGCGCCTGCCTTGGCGAAGTCGGGGATGCGGAGTTCGGGCTCCACAATCATCTGTGGGAACATGTCGGAGAAAATATTTATACATACCTACAAGCTGTCCTTAGCGTTAAGTCTTTATAAACTTACCAGGTGCACATCCAGGACCTTGTCTGTCACAGGGCGCAGGGCCTCAACGACCAGGGGACCAATGGTGATGTTGGGCACGAAGCGTCCGTCCATAACGTCTACGTGCACCCAGTCGCAGCCAGCCTGGTCGATAGCGCGCACCTGCGCCAATTTTACGGCAGAATTAAATACACAGCATTGGGTGGACCTGCGCCCTGAGCCAAGTCGAAGCGGCGGCCGTCCATGTTAACAGGTTGTTGGAAGCGCACCTCCTCGCCCAGGCGCGCAAAGTCCGCCGACAGAATTGAGGGAGACACAATAATATCAGTCTTCTTGCACTGGTCCACGCGGTGTGTAGCCTGCACGCGAACGACGCTGCGCGACGGCTTAGCCGCGCGAGCGCCCACGGCCTTCAGAGGGATGCGCATGTTCAGGGCCATTGTGATCTGTGATAAGTTAACAGCGGCTAAGATCAGCGCAGTCGGCTAAGGCAGGCCTTAGTATAGTGAAGGCCCACTTTATCAGAAACGCTCAAAGACGCTCCGGAACCTCGTGGGAGTGGATGGCTACGGATCCCATCCTGAAATCCACGGAGAAACAATCTTTTGGGCGCACATATGCAAAGTTTATGGTCTATTTAAAAATAGCTTGAAGCTAAGGAAGCTACTCAGCCCCAGATGCGGCGATAGCGTTTGTCAACGAACTTGACGGGCAAGACGTTTTGCCAAGTGCCCTGTAGGTTATAGTGTTAATCTTCAGGCGGCATGCGTTTTACGTCATGACTCAACGATGCCCTCCTGCCTTTGCAGTGTTGGGAGTTGAGGTTTGCAGCGATGTTACTGAAATGCATAAGCTAATAAAGTTACTGCTTTCTCCTCCACATGCATGTTGCCTGGCAGGAAAAGGCCAGTACCGCAGTGTGTTTACGAAGGCCGCGAGCACACACTTGCACAACTTCGCTTCCGCGCACAACTTCGCTTTCGAGCACAACTTCGCTTTCGAGCACACATTTGCACAACTTCGCTTAGCGACAGATCCAAATTTTACAACGTTACCGACGATGAAGCCAACAGGCAAGCCAGCAGCCAGACATCTGGGGTGGCAAGCAGAGATTCTGCACTTTACCATCCTATATACATTGCGCTGCTACTTCAGATATCAACTCCCTCCCTCAGAAGATTTCCTGGAGCCCTAGGAACCCATGCTTGCCCGCTATACTCCAACCAAAAATGGCCAACCCATACGTCCCACGTTAGGGTGGCGTCCGCCGAGGGGGTTTGATAGTGATACGGTGACTAGAGCATTGGCGCGGACCAGCGAGTTGCCAGGATCACTCTCCAGGCTTCTGTAACATCATGTACTGACCATTTCCAGCCTATATCTGATGACATCTAATTCGTACGGCGTGGGGTACGCCTGGCCCTTTAACCCCGGTTGGCCCTGAAATTACCCAACAACAGCTAAAGACCACCCACATGGGCAACAACTCCACAACAAAAAGTGCCATCCGACGACGATACAACCCCCTCCGCAAATAGCGCTCCTCCCTGAGGCGCACCGACCAGCCACCAATACAGCCAGTCAGCCAGCCGGATAGGACCGCTGTCCTTGTGCGAACAGCTTGTCCGCTCAACGGTATCTCCAAAAGGGTGTGAAAAGGTGGTCCGACCTTGGACTTCGGCGAAGCCGAGCGTCACAATGTGCGGACCTGACGCAAACATGCATTTCCACTTGGCCCCACCTGCGCGGGTCCACCTCAAAGTCACGCACCCGCTTAAGCGCCCATATGAAGCACACACCCGCCGCGACAAGAAGAGAAGATGCGCGTCAACCGAAAGTCAAAACCGCATCGTCGCCACATTACGCAGATGTGCGTGTTCAGACGGCGGATGCGTCCAGTCCACGGCCATAAGGCCCTAGGGGCTAACCACCTTCCGGCCGGACCGCGGTACATGAACGCACCCAGCTGGAATCCCCTTCGCGCTCCTTTCCTCCCGTCTGGATGACCAGCAATGGGTGCTCAATGAACACCTGATACCCGCCCCACCCCCCCACCCACAGCGCCGTACGTGCTCCTGTACATGCATCCGTACAGACTATACATCACGCAGGCTAGTTTTACGCTCGTTCTAGCTCAGCTGCCACTTCTCCATGCGTATACATGCACCCACTGTTCCACCAACAGAGGAGATGAAGGCTGGGCAACCCAATTACCCGCTCCCCCCTCCCCACAATCTTTCCTGACACAAACGCACACGTTAGGTGCTCGGCCCACTGCACCCTGCCTGCGGCGGCCTGCTGAAAGCCCCTCACACCGGGGGCCCGGGGGGGGGGCCAGGAACCCCAAGGGGAAACATATGCAAGGAAGTGGGAAGTGAACTGCCACGGCGTCCAAGGTCCGGGAGGAAGAGCAGTTAGGGACATTGGGCGGCACGGTAAAGCCGATAACACTTGGAAAGACAGAGAGGAGTTACGGACGGAGTACACGAACAACTGCCGACGGAAAAGAAAAGGAAAGGAGAGGGAGACGGTCCGCAAAGGGAGGAAGAGCGAACGTCTTCCGGGGGTGTGTTCCACATCATGAATCGGTGGTCAGAATTCTCGGATGGGTCCCTCATTCTGCCTCTTGCACTTATCCTTGGTGACCAGGATATATCTATGGATCTAGCCAAATACCAACCGTGAAATGGTTAGGGGCCCCGGAGGGGAGCCGCTGCCCCTTCTGCCACGAAGAACCCCGAACTCCTTCAGCAGCTCGGCAGCTGCACTACATTCATATTGCTGGTATCCACCGAGGTGCTGCCACCTGCAGCCGGACTACGACCCACACCGCGGCTGCTGCCAAGGACGCTACTGCTGCTGCTGCCGCCGCCGCTGCTGCCGCCGCTGCTGCCGATGCCGATGCCGCCGCTGC
>NW_003307552.1:671324-821062 GCF_000143455.1 Volvox carteri f. nagariensis | reverse complement strand
TACGCTCTTCACTACACTCGTTGCTTGACCGCCATCGCTCACCACTGCGGCCTGGTGGCCACTGCCGCCACCAGTACTGCCTCCAAAGCTTGACGGGCCGCGCTGCACCCACTCGTTGTTGTTCCCGGACGATAGGAGCAGCGGGACCGACGAGAATCCCCCCGACAACTCCTCACCTGCACCCGTACCACCCCCCGATCCGAAACCCTGCACACCCCGCACACCCGCGGCCCCCCCTCCGCCGCCACTTGCGTTCATCGGCGGTGTCGCCGACACCACCACCACCCCCTTGGGCGCCGCGCCGCACAGCCCCTCGTTGCCCGGCTTAGCCACCAGCGTCAGGACCGGCGCTCCGAAATCTGTCCTTTGCGACCAGGACGCGGGTATAGGCCCCGACAGCTGGTTCTCCTGCACTGTGAGGACCGCCAGGCTATCCAGGCCGCCTGAGGAGCCCCAGGAGGAGGGCAGCTCACCCCGCAGTGAGCAATTGTGGAGGCGGAGCTGCTCCAGGGAGGGGAAAGCGCTGGATAGGCCCCACGTGTCAGGCAGGGGGCCGTGCAGTCCAGGGTTGAACGAGAGGTCTAGGTTTCGGAGCTGTGGGAAGGCGTTGGGGCGGCCCCAGTCCACCGGCAATGAGCCGCTGGGGGCCGGAAGGGGTGGAAGCGCGGGTGAGAGAGAGTGTGTGAGTGTGTGTGTATGTGTGTGTGTGTGTGTGTGTGCCAATAGGCACCGTTTGGTAGGGAAGCCGCAGATTGCGGACATGGTTGATAACCAAGAACGCGTCAGCAGAGGACCGGGCCGCGTGAGTAGGGGCATACACACACATCCCTCCGGTACCCGGGAAGCCACATGCTAGGCGCTAGCAGCAACGAAGTTTCTTCAAAAGGAAGCGGGGTGAGGTGAGGTAGGGTGGGGCGAGGACACCTTCCCTCCCCGCGCTCTACACCAGCTCCCCTACATCCGCCAAATGAACAAGCAAAATCATTACAGTTGATACAGTTTTAAATCCGACAGCACTCCCTGCACGGCCGGTACCTTAGGTTGTTGTCCGACAGGAACAGGTTGCGCAGGTTGGGCAGCACCAGCGGGGAGGCGCCCCAGGAGGAGGGCAGGGGCCCTGCATCCAGCGGAGGAGGGGGCGAGGGGGATCAGGCGCAAAAATAAAGGAATAAAGGGCAAGGGCGGGGGGGTATATAGGATGGCCTGACCAGGTATTATAAGGGTACCTGGCAATGGGCAGCGGGAAGTTGCATGCAAATGAGAGGGGTCCTACATGAAATCGCTATTTGAATCGCAGCTGGAGCGCAAGCGCAATCAGCAACTGAGCCGAGCTCGGCCCCCAACCACCTACCGGTGAGCTGGTTGCCGAATGCTGACAACCAGCGCAGGTTGCGCAGCGCTTTCTCCGAGCCCCACTGAGGGGGCAGTGGACCGGTGAGGCGGTTTCGGTGCAGGTACAGGTCACCTGGGGCATAGCGGTAGGGGCGAGGGATGGGGTTGGGGGGTTGGGGGGATGAGGGAGGATGAGGGAAGGGTTGAGCGAGGCGGGTTTAGGAATGGTGGCCGCAATACTTGGGGGTTGTGTGGGAGGCGGGGAGGAGGGGAAGACAGAAACGGATAAAGAAGGGCTATGAAAGGAGCTGAAGGGGAGCACAGGCGACATGGTACCGTAGTGTGCTTCTGGCGGTGCTTCTGGCGGTGTACGGCGTGTACGATAAAAAAATAGGACACGATCATCAGAGGTGTTCAAAGTGTTCCGGTATTCGGGGTGCTGCACCAGCGGGCTGGCAGTGGCAGTGGCACTGCCAGTGGTTGCGTTGTCGGTGCTGCGAATGGCTTCGAACAGCTCTCACGGCCATGGCCACGGCCATCAACAACACCCACAACACCCACAACCACAACCATAACCGCAATCACAGCCGCAACGGCAACGGCAATGGCAACGCAACCACAACCACAACCGCAACCACAATCACAGACGCAACTGCAACCGCAACCGCAACCGTCACAATCACCACAACATTTCATTCGCGGAAAACCTGGCTGAAGGCCGCGGATTATCAAAGCACAGCAACCGCAACCACCACAACCACCACCAGCCCGGGGCCTCTTCCTCGGTTCCCCCCGACCGATCCCTTCGACTCCAAAACCTCAACCCGTCAGCTCCAGTCTGCTCCCCTAGGCAAGGCGCACCGGTCAGTTCCTCCCCCCCCTTTCAGGTCATCCTGCTCATGGCTGACTCTTTCCAGCTGTACCCCGCAAGGGTCCTTCCTTCCTGCATCCACGTTGCTCCTCCACCCACATACCCACCACCACCCAGCAACCCACCCATTACCACCACCCACCTAGCGCAGGGAAGGCTCCAGGGTTGGCCCAGGAGGGCGGCAGGCTGCCAGTCAGCTGGTTGAAGGCCACGAGTAAACCTGGGGTGCGGGGAATTATATGGGGTAGCAATGTCAAGAAGGGAAAACCTCTGCCGGCTGGCGTCCAACGTTGCGAACTGCTGCTGAATGAGTCCACAGCCATGAGGCAGCCTTGCGCGAACTTTACTTCCGACATTTCGGCCGTGCTCCGTAATCGTCGTGCTCCGTAATCGTCGTGCTCCGTAATCGTCATCGGCGTTGTGTCGAAGGGTGTTGCTGTCGAAGACGTGTCGTACAACTAGTAGTAGTAGTAGTAGCCTCGTGTGAAAAGAAATTGTGTAAACCGATCGTCTCGGGCCAAAGCTTTGCCACTACTACCATAAGTGCGAGATGTGCGAAGAAGCGCTGTCGCTCCCGAAGCAACGTGATGCTTGGGGGTTTTTGTGCAGCTCTACTGACGACTTGCCTATGCTACGTATGAGTGGTTGGGGGAAGGGGGAAGGGGGCGGATAGCAGGACCTTCCAGGTACGACAACCACCCAGCAAAGAATTTAGAAATATCGTTCCCGTTGTCTTCGGTGCTAGCAGCTCACGGCCTGCCGCTCATTCGATCTGATCGCCCCATCGGTTCCCTACCCCACACTCGCTGATAAACCCTCTGGGGTCGTTTTGCATGCACACACATACACACGTAGACACATGTGTATTGCAATGATAAGCGGCACTCCTCATCCCATGCAGGCCCTTGTAGCCCTCCTCGCGGTCCTCCTCGTCGTCGTCTTCCTTGGCACACTCGCAGATTTGACACATAGGCGGCGGCCATAACCTGCAGGGCCAGCCCGCGGCACTGGCTCCAGTTTCCCCCCTTCCCCAATTCCTTTCCCCTAGGGCGGCGGTGGGTTGGGGGGTGGATGGGCGCCACAATACGGGCTACAACTGTCGAGCAGCCTCGCTCGACATCCGGGGTTCTTGGTGCTGCGCTCTCCCCTGGCGCACAGTACCGCACACCCCGAGCGCCACAGAAACAATCCGTGTGCAACGCTGCCGCCGTGGACTACCGTACCTGTGAGATTCCGCCACGCGCCCTCGCTGCCCCATTCCCCCGGCAGTGGACCTGAGAGACGATTGTCCATGAGGATGAGGTCCTAGTGTGGTGGGGCCGGGGGATAAGTCACAGCGTCTTAGTAAGTGAGGGGGGCCCCTATCACGAGGGCGCGAGGGGCACGCGCCATCGTGTCCATTGAGTCGTCCACGGATCAATATGGGCTGATTCCAAACTCCGAGCAGATTATGCCTAAACCGCACCTGCAGCATGGGGAAGCCGCCCCCGGTGCCCCAGACGGGGGGCAGGGCCCCGCTGAGGTGGTTGGAGATGGCGGACAGCAGTGACAGCCGGGGGAAGGCCCCCTCGCTGCCCCAGGAGCTGGGAAGTGAGCCTGAGGAGGCGGTAAACGGCAGCCGAGGAGATGAGAAGGTAAATAAGGTGCGAACATTAGATTCCCGGCAATGCAACCACCGACACGGCGGATAGGTAAAGCTGTGTCGGGCAGACCCGGACGGGGCGGATAGGACCGAGCCGGTAGGCTGGAGGGCGCTTGGCGGGGGGAAAGGAATATAGAGACGGTCAGCAGTGTGATGGGGCCATTGCAGGTACGCCGCTGCTGCTGCTGCTGTTGCTGCTGTTGGTGGATTACGGTAGTGCCATCAGGGGAGCTGCTGCGGGGCCGATTACCGCCGCAGCCGATGAAGGCCACCCTCTACCCCTGCTGCCCCGCCCAATTCTGCTCAGGGGGCTTCACACCTGTGGTTAAACCATGCGTGTGCCTTACCTGTGAAATTGTTGTCACCCAGGAAAAGCAGCTCCAGGGCGGGGAAGCTGCCCTGGGCGCCCCACTCGGGAGGCAGTGTGCCCGTCAGGTTATTGTTGTTCAGGAACAGGGAGCTGCGGGGGTTGGGACGCAAGGATTCCATATGCACATGGGTACCAAGAAGTAGGCAGGTGGCTGGCAGAGGTTAAGGCTTGACTTCTGCTCCCGGAGTGTCCGGGTGCAAATCCGCCTGCTGACTCCTCGGGTGTTTTGAGGGGTAATGAAATGGGAAGTGGCCCCCCGTCTTGTGGACAGTGTAGGACGTGGTAAAATCATCTTCCGAGCTGATCAGGAACTAAGTTGGGGCGCCGTTGATCCGCTGGATTTGGTTGGATGCTGGTGGTGAGTTGCCGAACTCATAGAGTACACTCTGAAGTCGGATGGGGTGAATGGATTAGGGTGCCCCTCTCGCAGAGGAGAGCAGGGAATTGCCTCGGGAAGGAGGCCACTGGTGAAGCTTAACCACCCTATAACAGAAAGAAAGAACTGCCGAAGATCTTACAGCCGCTGGCCGGGTTAAGATGCGGGACAGTTAATCCATCCAGCATGCTAAGACCTTATGGATGAAAAAGTAGGGTGAAGGAGATGGCGCGGAGAAGCTCCCAAAGGCAACGATCCCGCTGAGACTGGATGATGTAAACAAAGGAGTTGGTGGGCGAAGAACTTTGGCGTGCTAGATGCGGCTTTTGCCTCGGGCATCTCGCTTTTGAGTTCTTAGTGTAACGGATGCGGGTCCAGTGTGGATCGCGCTCACTCTTCCCAGCGACCCTCCCCGTTTGCAGTCGCGCAACACCATTTATGCTCGCCCTCGTTCGGTCAGCGACCAGCCATCCATTCGCTCACCGCAGGTGCGGGAAAGCTCCTGGTCGGCCCCAATCAGGGGGGACAGTGCCACTCGCATTGTTGAACGAAAGGCGCAAAAAGCTGAGGTTTTCAAACCTGCCTGGCGCAGCCCATTCCACAGGCAGGCTGCCGTACAAGTTGGATGTGTACAGGTCCAGCTTAGTGAGGGCAGTCAGGTTGGCGAAGTCCTGGGTTAGCGGTCCGGAGAAGCAAGGTTGCTGCGGGACATAAGGGGGTTGGAGATGGGATTGAGTGCCGTGGGCCACAAAGGCAGGTGGCATGCGTGTGCAGCGTCAAGGCGTATCTTCAGTTATCGACATGCGTGATGCTTCGTTGAGACGTGATGGCTTCTTAGTATGCAGAGGGGGGAAGGCCGGATAAAGGGAAACGGGATTGCGAGACGCGCAAAGCCAAGAACTGGAGCTTTTGAGTATCACAGTTTGCGATGTTTGCCTCCAACGTGCCTCCAACAGCTCGAGTGCTTGTGTCTGAATCGCCCCGAGGCTACGCCGTAAACGCGTAGGCGGGGAGAACGCAAAAAAAAGGAGGGAAAGGGGGGCCCTGTGCCACGTGACCGTCCTCGTTCGACCTCTCGAGACCTTTGATGCAGCCTTTAGAGACGTAGGTCAGAGATCAGCAATGCGCGCAGCCGGTTGCCATCGTGACTCATTTCAGTATTGGCGCTCGGACGTCTGCTACCGACCGATGCAGGCGACGGCTAAATGTCAACGCAGTCGCACAGCCCCTGAACCCAGCCCTGCTTGGCAACCCGTGCGTGAAGCCGTGAACCCACGGACCTGGGTGCAGACCAGTACCAGCTCCACAACACGCCCCTGCCCATTACATCGCACCCCGGTCCAGTTGCCGCTGCAGGGGTTGCCACCCACCCAGCCTACAAAGAATCGGAAACATGGGAAGCACGTTGCACACAGCCACGTTGTATACATCCGCGGCGCTACTCCTTGACAGGCCCATTGACAGGCCCCTAAATAAAGCGGTTCGAGCGCGAAACTGTAATTTGCTCCAAGAACGTAAGAAAAGCGCTAACCAAACCGCGTGGTGCATGAGAATGGACTGCTTAACCTGGGGACCAACAAACTCTGCCAGTTGAGATCGAAAGTGCACAGTCGCCGAGCATCGCCGCACCCGTATAACCATTAGCCGCTGCAGCAGATTCCCAATTAAGGATATTGCCGCGAATGCGTTGCAAGACGATCAAGTCAGGTGACGTCCCGTGGGTCGTTCCGGTGCCTGTAACTTCGGCACCATTGACCAGCACCTGCGATTCTCGCCGCTGTAACTGTAAGGGATTAACAGGCCTTGGAAAGCCAGGTTGCACCAAGAGAAATAACGTGATGCTGCTTAGGACAACTTGCAGCATTTTGTTGGCGTATTAGATACTTTATACTGTGACCAAACTATGCAAAGTATAGCCCTAAGAAAAGTTTCCTTAAAGTACACCGTATGGGACAAACAACCAAAGGTGGCTCCGGACAGTGGACATTGGACCTTACATAACGTGCCATTGATGGCGAACGTAAGCACTTAATTGTCAACTCCACTAATGCATTGATTTGCTAATGCGTTTGTTTACACATTAAACTAAATTTGACATGGAAGAGCCACGCCCCTGCAACGCGCGGGGTACGCGCCCCTGCAACGCGCGGGGTACGCGCCCCTGTTGTAGGCTTGAGTAACACGCGTAATCATTGACAGTCATATGAGTCGAAAATCACGGCGAAACCTGGTTCAGGCGGTAAAACCCGCACCTTCATCTCAGAACCATGGCCAGATATGTTAATCTCCGAATAATTATATCCGGCTCCTTGCCCCGTCCCCAACCGTCATACCATAGTCACACCTAGCGTCAAGCGCATTTCTAGACAGAATACTTAGCAGCTTTACAGCCTTGACAGACCACTACTTATGCTGCTGCTTCACGACTAGCGTATAGTCCCTGTCGTTCCCGCCCCGCAGCCGCCTGTACCCTGCATACACGCCGTATATGATCAGAACGACGAGTGCAGTCACGCCCATCATCGCCATAGATCCAGTCAGACTGACACCCTGCGGATTTCCGAGGCGATCGCGTGTAAGCGTGGGCAGGCCGGTTGCGACCTCAATTGCCTCGAGCTGATCCTTTAGCAATGCAAAAGTCAGAGACGACTCGAAAGCCGCCTTCATGTTGGGTGGCTCCGCTATGTCCGCCAGTCGCGCGCATGCCGGTGTCAGGGCAGCATCGCTCGTAGTCGCTTGGAGCAAGCGAGCCGAGGCACGATCTTGCCGCTCGAGCTGCGACGGGGTTACGAGTAAGGGTTGACTAGCGTTATGCGGGCTTGAGGAACCCATTTGCGGGTCACTGGACATACAAGCATGCAATCCACAACTGTCCATGCGCACAATCCCATAATGCCCACGCCACTGCCCAGCAGCAAATATTATCGAGAAGCACGAAGCAAGCAGCGATTGCCAACTTACCAATGTTGCAAGGCAGGTTCCCACAGCGCCCGGACGAGCAGCCATATTCGGGCGGTCAGCCAAGCAGAGCTTGTCGATGTCGTCGTCGCACTCGCTAGTAATAATGGCACCGCGCTGCCACACAAAAAATGCCATATGCACTGCTCGACCAACTTCCTTCTGGCAACCGTCCGAGAGGGCCTCATAATTCTTTATCATACACTTGTATACCAGGCCCTCCTCGCTGTTAGCAGCGTCCTCATTGGCGCAGTATGTGAGGACATCTGCCTTGCACGCCTTCCGAAGAGGCGGGTCCAGCTTCCAGTTAGCTTGCCTGGAAAGGGTCAACGATTTAGGCAAGGGATGCATACCAAGAATAACTGTGTGCTAAAATACACGCACATACACACCCGTCCGCGCTAGGACACAACCAGAGGTGCAGGGTGACACGCAAGCGAAAGTCGTTCAGCAACAATTCGCCTCTTCATCCTCTTTTGGCACGCTACACTCCTCACCTGCGTTGCAGCTTGTAAACTACCTGGTACTTGCAGCTGCTGCCGAAGTCCGCATCGTTCATGTTCTCCGCCAGGCAGCGGAAAACGCGGGCCTGCCCTGGCTGCACGGCGGAGCAGAACAGTTGGCGCTCCGCCTTGCAAGCCTTCAAAAGGGACATGTTTAGCTCGATCGAATTAGCCTCTTTCTCCTCTAGCAGCAGCTCTTCACGCCGGCACGCATCCGTAAGCTTCTTGCGGTTGTCGCGCAGACACTTATGGACACGGCCCTCGCCTGAGGTTGAGCAGAATGCAACAGTAACAAATATGCAGTTTATTCTATACATTACGGGCAAAGTCCAACAAAACAAGACATCGCCAACAGCCTTGGCAGTCCGGCAATTCACGCACCTGGCTCCACCTTACTGCAGTGCAACTCCACGTCCGTACGGCATGCCTCGGCAAGCAAAATGTCGTTCATAAAGTTCGAAACCTCCATCTTCTCGTAGTAGTAAACTTCTTTCTTGCAGGCCTCGTCCCCGATGTCTTCAATCTTGTCAGTCAAGCATCGCAACACTTTGCCACCGCAAGGCTGCATGCACGCATGGAAGTGGAGCAAATTGAACGAGATCACTGATTGAGCATAAATGCAGGGCAACTAAGCCTCTGACAAGCTAGGGCCAACAGCCATTCGCCCGGCTTTTACCAGGGCTTGTAACATGCTGCCGATATAGTGAAACGCAAACCGAACTCGGCGAGGTTGTTAGATGCGGCACTATGAGGATGCCTCGTAAAAAACTGCGCACAAGTGCAGCACGGTAACAATCTAGGAGTTTGTGCATGAGAACTGAACCGGTCCTAACCAGGAACCATCTCTTGCCATAGGATCCGTAACTTACGCTGCCATCGTTATTCTGACAAAGACCCGGGCAAAGCTTGTCGACCTCCTTCTGGCACGCCTTGTGCAGACGGTAGTTGAAGCGGTAGTCCTTCGAGATTTCTGCCTCGTAGGCGCTGACCTCATCATTGCAGGCCTTACCGAAGTCCTTCTCGGCCTTGTTGTCTTGTAAGCAGCGAATGACACGAGCGCTGCCGTGCGGCACGTCTTTGCAGAAGCGCTCGATCTCCTTCACGCAGGCCGTCTTCATTGGGTACTGGAAATCAATGTTCTCGGAGAACCGAACCTCCTCATCAAAAAGTGTCGCACGGCATACTGGGCTCAATCGTTCACGATTGTTGCTGAGGCAGCGGATGACACGAGCAGATCCCTACACAAAGAGCGGTTAGAAAGCTGTGCTTTAGTAACCCAGGCATAATTAGAAATATCTTTTCCAGACGCACCAAATGGCGCAGAAGCGTTACTCAGGTTCAGTAAAACGTACCCCTACATCGCTTAAACGAGGGCCCTTGGCCGAATGCAGCGATGAATGGATTTGCGAAAAGGGACGCGACTTTCGAAAAACTCACCGGTGGAACATCCGCGCAAAATTTCTGCCGGTCCTCGAAACAAGCTTCCGCCAAGGGAACATCGAAACGTATATCCTGAGATGCCAACTGCAGGTACTTCTTAACCTGTGACTTACACTGCGCGTTCTTTATTTCATCCGCGTAGTCTTGCAAGCAGTTGATGACAGATGAGTCATACGTATCCATATCGTCCAAATCCTGTCGTAATGCGAACAGCGCACAAGCGTCAAGAAGCCCCTCCGTGCAAATCCAGCTGCTAAGATCCATACGGTTGCTCGCTTTGTCAAGCAGCGCAACGTTCGCGTAATGCATGACGAAGGCACTGTAATTTATGCATCAGCTGAACCCTCGGCCATCAGTATCCCAGGCACTGGCCTACTAATCTCCGCAGCGCCTCAAGGCAGAAGCAAGGCACAAGAAAGCATCTTACCCCGAAATATGCACACATATTGAAGATTTCATTCTCGCAGACATTGCGCAGACGAGAGTCCAGCCGGAAGTCGCGTACACGACGCTCGATCATCGAGTCCACCTCTTCCTTGCAAGCACTTGACAGCTGCTCACGGTTCTCCTCAAGACAATCTTTCGTGCGTGCGTTCCCAGGTTCGATGTCCTTGCAGAACTGTGGGGAACACCATCAGCAAAAAGCTGTAAGCCACGCGACACAAAACACCTTCCATGGCTGCGTAACGGCAAGACATGCAAGCTAGGGTACACGGCTGGATACTACATATAAGTGGCTGGAATTTTTCTTGTAGTGGTGGACGACTTAAACTCCTTCTATCTTGCCACTGTTTAAAGCAGGCAACCTCGAAACATGCAGCAGCATACTAGCAGCTCTTTATGCATGTGCAAATTCCCCATCTACCCATTTATTTGGGACTCGCCTTGCGTTTGTCTGGCAGGCATTTAGAGTACAATCGTACACTGAGCCGGATATCATCCGCATTCTCCATCTCCTGGCGGAAAAGCTGCTCCTCACATGCCCAAGACAACTGCATCCGCTTGTCGCGCTGTTGCAAAGCAAGGACAGGCGCAAGGAGTTCAATGGGTAATATAAAACCGACGTATACGAAGTCAGCTACGGGATCACGTGTTGACATCTTATACAAATATCCTGCATAGGAGAGCAGAACTTGATCATGTGGAACATTACAGCTCCGACCTGGGCAACCCTATAATCCCAGGCCAACCCCCCATGAGTTTCGCACCAAGCAGGCTTGAATCCGGCCGCCGCCATTCTTAACGCCCTTGCAAAGGTTCTCCGAATCCTCCTTGCAAGCCTCGTACAGCATGGGATCCGCCTGAATATCCACTGCAGCCTGCAGGCAAGAAAACAGGCATCAGGTACAAATTTTTGGCTCTATTAGGCATGGCCACGCAACCAAACTTTCCGAAGCTGTAATCCTGAACGAGTGGTACAGTCATCCGTAGGTATACACCCAACCGTAACTAACCCATAACTCACCTCCAGCATGACTTTAAACAGCTGCTGTTTGCAGGGCTTAGACACCTGAGCTTTCATATCGCGTAGACAGGCAATAACCTGACCCGACTTGTAGCCGAAGAACCAAGTCACATTGCAGAACTTATCCGCGTCTACTTTGCACGCCTTGGCTGCAGTTGGGCATGGATAGACTCATCAACTGTCTGCCTTTGCCGCTACGGTTTAAACATAGAATCATCGCCGTGCACTTACCAAGGGGCACATTAGCATTGATGTTGCTGTTGCGGTGAACCTTGAAGGCATAGACCTCCTCGCGACACTCGTCAGAGATTTCCGGCACATCTGTGCATGTCACGCCAAGCTTAGTCCAACAACAGAAAACACAAAACCATCAAAAACGCTTACCATCTGTGCTTTCGGGCACCTCCGTCGCAGCAATTTGCTCACTGATGCAGTCGGCAAGTTTACCCTCGCCCTCGTCGACGTCATCGCAATAGATCTCGATCTCCTTCGCACACTTGCCTGCACCAAGTGGCGGTTAACATAAACTACCAGCGTGGTCATCCCGAGAGCAACATACACCTTCAACATAGTATCAGGTGGTCAGCGTGCCAACTGTGTGTATAGCCTATACCTTCATCGTCGATGTCATCGCCGAACGTGATGTTCGCAGCCGGGGCGAAATCAATGACCTTGCTCTCGTAGGGTGTCACTTTCTGTCGCTTTGTGGTGCCAGCCGCTGGCTTGTCTTCAGTCGACTTGGCAGTTACAACCTCCTTGTCTTCCCCAGCATCCGTCGTCTCCTCCTTCACGGGCTCTGCCTTCGTGGCTTCATCTTTCGGTGATTCAGTTTCAGCTGCCTTAGTCTCAGCAGGCTTATCGGCCTCCTCTCCTGCTCCAACCTGCTGCTCGCCCGTCCCGGAAGCAGTAGCCGACGTAACAGCTCCCGCAGCCGGCTTCGCCGCATCCGCATCCGAAACCTGTTTAGAGTCGTCTACCTTCGTCGCTGCCCCGTCAGTTGCGGTGGCTGCAGGCTTTTCTGTCGTCGCTTGCTCGTCACCCGCAGATTTCTTGTCCGCTGCTTCAGCGGCAGCTGCTGCAGCCTCTACTGCTTCAGCTGCAGCTGCAGCTGCTTTTGCAGCAGCCGCAGCAGCCTTTGCAATTGCTGCGCTGCTGTTGGGATCTTTTTTGGCAGTTTCTGTCTGCGCTGCTGTTGAAGTTGACGCGGCCGCAGCTGCAGCTGCAGCTGCTTTATCTGCGGCATCGTTTGCAGGAGCTACAGTAGAAGTACCTGCGCTTATGCTGTTGGCTGCTGCAGTGGCAGGCGTCACTGCAACAGTACTATCACCGTCCGCGTGTGCTTGGAGCGCAATGCAGACCAAAAGTGTCAAACCAAGCGTTAATGAAACCTGAAACCATAAAAGGACGACCAGTCAAAAGGTTGGCCGGATTAAGGGGCCATTTCAGGGAGTCAGTGGAAGTCCGACGTGCCTTCATCATGCTCGATGGTGGTATCAGTAAAGCTCAAGGAAGAGGGAATCCAGAGCGGGAAGCCGAAATCCAGATCGGTGGCTATCCTTCGCACGACGCCTAGGTTCAGGATTTTAAGCTATATCACTTTGTTGCCCTAGTTGCAGCACAGTGCCCTGTAAACTTGCGACTATCGTGCACAGCTATGCATCTGTAAAGGTGAGAGGCACCGGCAGACGTGTTCCTATGGCGGAGCCAGCGCCAATCAAGATCGTGGGTGCAACGGGCTGCGGCCACGGTGGGGCTCTACGCTCGAGAGGCCATGAGGTTCTGCTGCAGAGTTACAAAGTGTGCTATTGGGACTTGTGGAATGCGACAAACATATTGCTCCCGACCTTTGTAACAGGGAGCATCCGTACAGTACGACCATGGCTTTTCACCTTTCCTAATTCGCTATGCATACTGAAGGCAATTCCCGATGCATGAGCACAAAGATATAGCCATGCATCTGTGCATGGGTGGCCCAAAAGAAGTTGCTGGCCGAACACCAAAAACCAGTACAGTCAGTACGCACAAGATATGCACCGCCCTATAACCCACATTTAAGTACATGCTTCCCAGTTCTCGGATGTTTTGGATTCCGTCTCTGGCTGACCACCTTGAAGGGTTCATGCGCAGAGTGGTTGGTTGCATTTAGCTTTACCACATTGGTAGCATTTCCTTCGGACTCTCAAAACCCTGGCATAGAATCATATGACATTAATTGAGCTATGCGGTTATACCAACGGCGGGACAGAACTGAACGGGAAGGAGAGACCGCTCTATGCCAAACTCAACGCGGCAGTAACCTCTGCTTGCCGCCATCCTTTTCAAGATTTGGGCACATGTGTTAAGTTCTTTTTATTGGGCACATTGACTGGTTCTGCCTTTGATTGTAGTAATCAAGCTGCTTGGGCATATTAATTAGTGGCACGTTCGGTCGTTAGTTTTACTGACGATGGCTCACCGCAGCCGTGGGTCTCATCCAATGTCGGCAGGCAGGTGTATCGATCGGTGTATCCCGTAAAATTTCCTGCTAATAGGCTAGCTGGGCAACCGTAACTCCATGACACCACCCGAATGGAGAACCTGTTGATTACTTGACATGTGCAAAATTACCATGGTCGCGTGTTGCGTACCCACGGCGGACCTGCGGTGTTTTGGCAGCACGTAGCGCACCTCCTACTTGATTAGGTAGAAACCTTAGGGCTAGGTTCTATATCCGGCGTCTTGTCGATACAGACAGCCATACCGATAACCGCCCAGGTATATGAGTACAGTTATAGATGGATAATTACGCTATGTTGGGATTTTGTTTGGTAATGGACGTTACGGTAGGACCAAAAATATTACGCGTGATACCAGTTACGGCCCACTCGGGCCGAATCTCAATTACTCAACCGTGATACGTATGGCGTATGGTAATGGGGTGTGTCTGCGTATTACATGTCTTGCCGGGCCTGATGCTGGCCTGGGGCTGCAACAAACAAGACCGCCGAAGCAATCACCTAGGGGAATGGGGAGGGCCCTTGTCCTCTCCTGCTCGCACAGAGCCTGAACCTCCGGATACCTTGTAAGGGTATATACAGCGGTAGGTCTATGGAGAAAAGAAAAGGAAAAGCCCACAACCTCAAACGCGGTTTAAGGTCCTGGGTTCGATTCCTGGGGAAACCCCCGAATTAGTCGGGAGCGAGATTATGGCTAGCTACTGGAATGTGGAGTCGAGGACACAATTGATGGACTAGATTCGCACGCTGGATTGGTGGCGATTGCCGAACCCTCCGTCTCTTCGAGTGTTCGGGAGAATAGATGAGGAGGGGTCCCTGAAGGCTGGATCCGCCGCCTTGGACTTACAGTTCGTATGGCGAAGTACAGTGTGGTAGTGGTGGATGGTGCTATAAGATGATAAATGATCGTAGAACTGACAATGTGATAAAGCGGCCCAGAAGCCTCCCACTCTGTAACATTACATTACATTACATTACAAGTAACTGACCGGGCCTGACACTGGCGGGGGGCTGCTGCCCAGCCCCAACGGAAAGACTGCCTAAGCTCTCTCCCGCGGATGGAAGAAGGGGGCGAGGGGCCTCCGCCCCTTCCTAAGCAGCCGAAAGCCGCAGGTCCATTAGCTCCGCTCTCCTCCCCCGGGGAGTGGGCAGGCGTCGCACGCGCGCACGCTCTCAAGAGTCAAGGCTCCGTCACGCGAGTTTGCGCACTGAGCCTGAAACACGAAACAAGACTCCTCTCCATCTCCGGCCTGATCCGGCTCAGCGTTTTTTTTGCATAGTACTCTAGGAAGGTCACATCCGCGAGTCAACGAGGAATCGGGCTGTGTCTGACCGGACCAAACGCTGCAAAGTATTCTGATTTGAGGTGCCCAAAACGTGGCCGGCCATTAAAGCAAGAATCAAGCCATTAGCGGCGGTGACGACGACGGTGTAGACAGCCGACGACAATGACGCCACTCCGGTTGTCAACAGTGAGCGGGCCAAAATTCAACGTTTTGTCATATGGAGGCAACCGTGATGGGCCAGGAAACACGGGCGTCGAGGGCGATGGTAGCAGCGACCCCGGCGCTGCAGCTAAGACTCCTAACCCCACACTCTGCATAATTGCTTTTGCAATCTTGGGAGTCTTGTAGTGTTATCTTTCAACGTGATGCAAAACGAACGACGGCGAACGAACTCTATTCGATCAGTGCTTGAGTAGGGGTTGTGTAGGGGCTGGTCTGTGTTTGCTTGGGCTCTGCAAGCCGTTGGAAACAGCACTCGCCGTGCATTCAGGCTTCCTATCAAAGGGCTAAGTTCGCGCCGCTCCCTGGCGTGAAAGAGACACCTCTCTGGAGAGATTGTGGTGTGCGCGTTTTGCGACATTCCCCAAACCCGGCGTTTGTACGAACTAAACTGTAACTTACAGATTCGGAATACTTTTATTCCCGCAACTTAAAACCTAATCCTATCCATCCCTACTAAGGCACGAGGCTCGGTCTCTCACCCGATTCTCTTTGTGTGTATTTTACACGTTGAGTTGCGTACTGTCCGAAGGTGTAGGCCCAAGGGCCAGTCTAGGGCTGTCCAAAATAGATAGACGACCTAAAAGAAGCACGAGAAAAAACATTATTGTATCCCTCAGCACGAAGAAACAGAAATATGTCGAACGAATTGAAGTACACAGACAGGTATGCCGTAGCAGTGCGTTTGCTACTTTGACCCTCGTTGGCCAGATACCATTCGCCAACTTCACCTGGTCAACCGCTACCATCGCATCCTTCATTGTCTGTTCCACCTGGAACCCAAAAAGAAGCCTGGGTGTGTTATATATGCTGGGCTCTCCAAGAGTACATGTTCTTCGTCTTCTACGGCTTGGAACTCGCAAAACGTGCAGATCCTCTTCTCACGTGCAATCCCCCATCCAACATAAACGAAAACGCATTAGTGCCCGATGCACATCTACAGGAATGGACAGATTGGCACGCGGCAGCCAGCTTGCCCAGCTGCTTGCTCTCAAACGGCAACCCCATCCAGTGCATCTTGTATTTAGCCATCTTAATGCCTGGTTGCTTTCCAAACCCAGGGGAAGCCGTGTTGTACTTCACACAGCCTCTCATGGTTCCATGACGACAGGAAATGATGACGGAGACCGGAAAGGATGGGCCCATCCGAGATGGGCTTTCCGGTGCGCCAACCTACCTTATCGCTTGTAGCCCCAGCAGGTAATCCATCCCGCACATCAAGCTCCCCAAAAAGCGGGACAGCTTGGGCGCCCAACCATCTGCGAGTCCCCCCATTTCAACGCCAGGAGGATCTTCTGGCGTAGAACTGTGTGAGCAAGGGACCCCGTCAGGTCACTACCTTAATCCAAAAGCCGATAGCACGCTCATAAGTAGTGCAGAGCTAGGTTTGAGTGTAGCAGTCGCTCACCTGGCGGGTCGACTGACTTAGCGGTAGCGTAGAGTTGACAGTCCTCACCGAGGCAGGAAGAAGTCCAACCCAGCGACAAGCACTAGCGTACATAGACGCGTACGAAACAATCAGAGACGGCGGCAGCAGAGTCTTGAACTCCGAACACCTAGTAAATGTGATACGTCAGTGTCTGGCCAGAGCACCCCGCCCGGGTAGCTTATATCTCGGCCTACCTGCCGGAGATTCCCTACCACGGACTTGCCGTACTAGGATAATGTTGGTGGGGCCCGGGGCCCCAGCCCATTAGGTTCGCTTACGAACAACCGCCAAGTTCGTTACATGTGACGAAGCTCGTAACATGTACGAAACTTGAGACGAATCGTTAACGAATTAACAGTTATTGTTAAAAGTAATCGTTGAAATATTCTAAGGGAAATGTAGCTTGCTACATTGAGAGTGTTGGGTGGAGTGTGCATCGGTCGATCGGTGATCCCTTCGGATCACGTTCATGACGGTGTTTTCGCCCGGTATACTAAGCATGCACGGCTCATATAATGGCCCAAATGAAGGTGACGCGCCGACCCAGCCGACCCCGGTGCTTTCCGCATACACACCGGGCGAGTGTGCAGCGGCGAGCACAGCGTCAGAGTCTTCGAACTGTTCTCGGCTCTTTGCTCTTTGGCTGCGTTGTGCTGCCTGGACCACGGCGTAGTGCGCGGGAAAACATCAAATGTTGACCGGCATCGCCTAGCAGGACTGCGAAAATCAACTTGATTGGCAGGATGTAATGCAGTCGCTGCGGGGTCGACAAGTTTGTGGGAAAGCCACAAAGCTAGAACGCAAGCAAAGGATTGGTATCACGAGACATTATTAAGGATGATATTGCCGTAGGGCAGGGTGAAGCAGCGGTGACAGCTCAGCGATGACAGCTCGCGGACACAACTTCCCAGGGCCTAAGAAAGGCTGAACTGACATAGCGAATTTTGTCAAGGGGCATAAACAGGTATGCAGAACCTATTGTACACGCAATCACCTATATACACCGCTTGGACGCAATCAGGAGACGCAAGGCGGGAATGGTGGTTTGCGAGCCACGGCTTGCGACATCCTTGATTTTGACTTACCTTTTAAGCAAGCGGACGGATACTTCGTCGTCAGCGGATGCCTTTAAAAGTTTGATGTGGGAGCGTTATGTAACTGTCCTGCGCGCTGGAACCTCAGCGGCCCATGTACAATTTGAGCCTAGACGTTGTGCCTAGCGCCGTTACGCATCGTTACTTCAAGGACGCTGGAAAACCGTGCGATTTGCAAGGAACCCATCGCAGTTGTGGTGGCATACAAATCCGTCAGACTGTCCCGTTGTCCCGTTGTCAGCTCCCTCTCCGCATCCGCCCAGGCCCAGAAGCCAAGTGGGCCGACAGCTTAGTGCCAAAAGTTCATAGGTGCCACGTTTTAATCTTGGTATCTCAGCCGGCGCAGCAATCTCCTTTCCTGGGGAAAGGGGTTTTCAAGATGCCCGGAGCGACTGATCATCCAGCAGGTTCATCGAGCACAATGTATGGGTACTGGTGGTACGTCCGTGCAGATCGAGGCCATGTTATGTTTCAGGGGCACTCAGCCCCCTTTGGTGCAGTGCAACGCCGCACCGGCTGAGTGGACGACGCCGTTCCCCTTAATGCCGTCTTCGGTCTAGCATACTTCTGTGGAGTTGCATTACCCAGGAGCGCCTGCCCGTCGTCCGCAACTCGGTGTATGTGTGTGTGTGTGTGTGTGTGTGTGTGTGTGTGTGTGTGTGTGTGTGTGTGTGTGTGTGTGTGTGTGTGTGTGTGTGTGTGTGTGTGTGTGTGTGTGTGTGGAACGTTACAAGTATCTGACCGGGCTTGACACTAGCCAGGGACTGCTGTCTGTGTGTGTGTGTGTGTGTGTGTGTGTGTGTGTGTGTGTGTGTGTGTGTGCGTGCGTGTGTGACTGACAACTTGAGTTACCCTCCAAATGTGTGACCATGCATGCCGGAGACGCAAGGGCCAGCCGAAGGCTATTCGAAATATCATGGATTGACATAGGTAATTACAGAATATGCTATCATAATTTCGCTTGAAAAGAAGCTAAACTATCCAAATCATCTACGACTGCTATGCCGTAGCAGTGTGCCTGCTATTTGAGATCCTTAGCCAGGCACTGCTAATTTCATATAATTGGTGAATCCTGCATCTTTTCTATAATCCTTGTTTAGGTCAGGCATCCGTTCGGCGGGGCTGTGCAATCTCGTTCGTTGCACGTTGTAACTTAACAGGTCAGATCCGCGTTATCCTGAATTGCAGCCACGTGTGTTTTCAGGGTATGATGTCCGGCCACATGCAAATCAAGGCTGACGGAAGCGTCTGAACACAAGGGGGAACAAAGGATCGATCACCTATTAATTGTAGTATAAGACCTGAAGTTAAGTGCGTCAAGGACCGTGCAAATCTTAATAATAATCTGCTTCTGATGATTTTTTTATTAACTTCTAAATCACTCTATAAGGTAGTACTTACTCCTAAATTTTTATCACTACCAGCTACTGAGAGAAAAGTATCATCAGTAAGTGATTCCGATACTATTGACCTAATTGATTTTGATGAAGAAGGAATCGGCACAGGCTTAGACATAAACCGTAGTGAAATAGACGGAAGTTCTTTCACTGATTCTAGAGCAGTAACCGATACCGAAGGTGCTGAGGTAATACTTTCATTAATTAATACGCATGTAACATCAGCTGGTCTGGTCTAGCGACACTACTGTAATTTGAGGGTTAAGTTTCTGGGTTTAATTCTTGAGTAGACCTCGACAGTGTCGGGAGTGGGAGCTTAATAGCGACCTGCCGAGAAATGGATTGAGGTTCACACGCACAATTTGTGGCGTCAGCTATTCCCTCGACCTCCACTGATGTTCCGGTGAAAGGATGCGAAAGAACTAGTTAGGAGAATCAACCGCCTTGGATTTGTAGTTCTAAAGGCGTAGTACATTGTGGTAGTGGTGGATGGTTATGTATGTTGTTCACTCTAGCTGGCAATCCAAATGTGTGCAAATGGCCAGAAGCCTCCCACTCTGTACCAGCGAGAACATATCAGTTGCCCATGGAGATGGGAGTGTTGCACAATAGTGGGCGCGTTCGCAGCACGTTCACAACCTATGTTGTACACGCCACTCTCCCGCGCACAGCATTCGATCAATACGTTCTGCGTTAACTCCAGCGTGGCAAGTGCTGCTTAGCGAATAGGCTCAGCACACGGATCAAGCGGTAATTACATATGCCGCAAAGTGTTTATGAAACATAATCTTAACTCCCAACGTCATGCGTTACTTGCTGTGCAGCCGACATTCCCTCCATAGGTTGCGTGGCCTACCTAGGCTAGTTTCAGCGTTCCGCGTATGCTGCGGCTCCATAAAGTAGATCCAGAGCATTGCAGACAACGCCAGCTGTGCAGTCGTGCTTCCAAGGCCTACAACGCGTACTACATAGAAAAGCGCACACTCATAAACAATTGAAGTCGCATAGAAGGGAGCACAGTCGACGAGTTGAATAAACATCAATGTAATACTTCATCCCACCACCGTTTGCTTGCAGAATCATATTGAACCTGGAGGGACGACGGGTGGCTCGTGCAATGCACTTCACATAATCAGTCCGTCAAGGCCGCTACAATTAAACTAGCCTTACCTCGGCGGCACCAATCCCAACACGCTCGCAGACTGCTATAATGTCCACAGGTACATACTCGGTATCCCTGCACCGTTATAGCCCCCTCCTCACTCCTTGGGGCAAATGCTTCAATGCTCCCGGCCCACACAAATGTCCGGCCACAAGCCAATCCCACCGCCCGTGGCCCCTGCACCGTTCCTCAGTTATTAATTCTGCCCAAGACCAGAATTGTTCGATCGCTCCATTAAGGCCGCATTGCATGCTGCACATTGGCCCCTTCTAAATCTACTCCGCAACATCCGCGCCCCTGGCCACTCTTCCATTCATAGCCACCTGCCGCAAAAGCACCTATAGAAAGCAACGGTGGTGCTACCAGGCTATTATGCCCCTTATCCTCATTCTGGGTCCCATGCCGGACATTCGTTCAGGTTAACAAAGAGCTGATAGAGAGGCTAGTTTCATGTGTCTTAATAGGTGTAGTCAGACTGGCATACCCAAAGGGCTACCAGACCCATGCGAATGCGGTAGTAAAAATTGGTGTCGATTAGAGCCCATCACTCGATTAGAGCCCATCACGCAGAACCGAAGCTTACCGCCATGGAAATGTTGAAGGTGATAAACAACAGGAGACGGGCCAACGGACAGCATCTACCACGTCACACGTTCCAGTTTCGGCCCTGGCGAGAATCGCGCATATCGCGCATCAATATCCGGCCCCTTTGCACCGTGCTATGATCTTACCTGCAAAATGTGGGTCCAGGCAGCTTCTCCCAAAGCAAAACACTTACAAAACTGCCTGGACCCACATTCGCATGCACATAGCATCCCTCCAAGGCTCCCCTGTGATGGCTAATAGTCCTGCAAGCCCAACCACGCCCCGACTATCTCACCGGTCCGGCCCCATCCCCACCCTCTTCTCCGCCAAGCCTTTGCCATTTCTCAAGCACCGACTGGGCCCCCGTCTGTATACCGTGAGGACCCATGGCCAAACCCTGCATCGCCTGCGTCAGCGCCTTGATTGCCGCACTGTCATCCTGTTTAGGCCCTGCTGTAGTGCCTGGGCCCGCGCTTGGAACCGCCGCACTTCCGACCACCACTCCCGCCGTCGGATCCGGCGTTGCGGCCACGGCAGCGCCGCTTTGTGCAAGGTGATCATAACGCCCCGGCTGCCATTGTGCTGCCTTCGTTGTGTGTGGCCCGGCATGGGAGGGAGTCGGCTGCATCACTGTTGCCACCACGGGCGGGGCCGGTGGAGGCGCAATCACACCAGCGCCAGTAGATCCGCTCAGCGACCCGCTCATTACGCCACCCGGACCCTGGGGCATGTGTGCGCACACTCCAGGACCCATCATCGGCGGCGGGGGAGGAACGCCCCCTTGGGGACCGCCGGCCAGCTCCGGCGCCACCGAGATTGACGCAGCCGAAGGCCCCGCCTGTCCCGCAAGCTGGATCAGCTGCGCCTTGTACATCTGTGCATAAACCAATTTCCGTGACAGCTTTTGTGCCACGCGAACCGCCACGGTAAGCTCGGGTGTCGACATGTCATGATAGCCCGTAAGCTTAGAGAGCATTGATGGCCAAAAAGGCACAGCACCCCGCAAGCGGCGCTCAGCATACAGAATGGCCGCCGCCACAACTGATGGTCGGCAGTTCAGTAAGGACAGGTCGTACAACGACTCCACCGCCAGCATAATTGCGAAACCTGCCATCCCGTACACATCTTGCTTATCAAGGTAGCGGTAGCCCAGACGCTCAAGGTAAACCTTCAGGCAGCGCATCGTAGAGATTGCGGAGATGTCGTCCGTCAGCAGGCCGCGAATATTCCACTCCATCTTCGCCACAGCTGTAGCCGGCAGCTCTACAGGGATGGATTTAGGCAAAACCAAAGACTTGTGTGCACAAGCCAGTAGAAGCAAAGGGGAATTGCAACATAATGATAGGCATGCTGATGGGCCAAGAAGCTGGCGGGCATCAACAAGGCAAACGCGCCCTTGCCATCAACAGGCTGGCCACGTGAAACTAGCTACACTTCAATTTCCTGCAAAACGCAAAACACTGAACAGAACATCCCTCTGACAAAAAACATGGGAAGTAACTCTTACCTCCTGAAAAGAGAACCTGAATGAAACTAACGTGGATCAAATTTCGTTCCTCGTCGAGGCAGAGCCATCATTCAAAACCCAGCAGGCAAACTTATCTGCCCTGGCTTACCGGTTATCTGTTCCATCTCCGCGTTGGTTGGCACCCGGTCGCTGCTGTCGCCTTGCTTTGCCGCAATGATTAGTGCCGCCACGCCGACGAGCGGCAAAACATCCTCGGTCACCTGCTTCGCTTGCGACGCCGTCCGGTCCATTAGAAGCACCGCATCGTGTACAACCTCGTCGCGCAGGCTTAGCTTGGAGCTCAGGTCCAGGAGGCGAGAAATGAGTACGGGCCGCTGCTGCACATAGCCCGGGCTCATGTTTGAAAGCACCAACCCGTGTGTATTCTCGAAATGCTGCACTGCCGCAAAGGCCTCCTGGCATTCTTGCGTCACCTGCTGCTCTCGCATGACGTAGATCTCCTCCGTCATCTGAAAGGCATAGTCCGGAGGAAACACGGGGCTGCAAGTTCGAATAAAAACGTTCCATATTGTGCAGCCAGTGGTTTGACAGCAGCCTCGCCACTGCATCATATCCTGAGCAGCACGTTCCAAGCTTATCTTGCTTCCACATGCATTGATGTATGAGCTGTGGTTGCACCTATTTGCATCCAAAGCCCGTGCCCCGGAACCCACATCGATCAATTACAATTATTCCCGCCAGTGCCCGACTCAGACTGCATGAGCCATCCATGCCACATCTTGTTACCTTGCTGCTGTCGGCGATCGGAAATAAGCTGGCTAGCTGCGCGCTGAATGGCGTGCCGGCGACCCAATCAGCAACTTGCATCCCGCCAGCCTCGAGCACAGATGCGTACACGCCATCCTGCACCAGCCTACAAACAATCCGGTCCCAGAACAGCATCGAAAGGGGATGCGTTTGTTCCATTGCGAACTTCCCACCAAACCAATCGCAGTGCGTATTTGTGCCATCACATGTAGCCGAAAGTTTCGCAAAGTAGGATAACAAAACAAACCATTAATAACAACTACCATGCCACCTTGCGTTCGCCTCCTCCGCCCAATACCCTAATCGCCGTGTCCTTACCGGAAAGGAGCATCCCAGAAGCTCATCATGGCCGCTACCGCCTCCTTGACAATGCAGTTACCCTGCTCACGACTGGCTTTTCCCATGTCTGTAACGATGGCCAATGCAGCGGGCAGGTGCTGAGGACCTTTTTCTATCGCAATTCGCCTGCAATGGCAGCCACAGCATGAAAGCATCTGTCTAGAAGCAGTGCAAACTCGTATGAAAGAACAACTTAAGCTGCTGTTTGCACCGCATCAACGTGGTAGCTGCCCGCTGTCATTAGCCAAACCTCGCAAATTCTTACATTTCGCAACCGCCCAAAAATCCACATTTCCGACTACTGCCCTGGCAACGCAAGCACCCACCTCAGCTCAAGCAACCAGCAGTACAAGCACACCATCGCGACGCCAGCTGTCATTGCATGTAGGTTGACCTCAACGCGGCCAGGGCGCCGTACCAGAGGCTCCTGATGAAAGTGGCCTTGCTGCACTGCCGTCATGAACAGCTGGAGTGCCTTGCCCTGAGCCCATATGATGCCAGTTTCCCAGAGCGTATCAATAATCGCGTTGTAAACAATGGCGTCGGGCTTGCAGCCTTGCACACACATTTTGTGAAACGCCTGAAGCGCCTTCTGCCACTGCCCGCCCCGCTCGTAGGCGCTGATCAGCGCTGTGTACGTCACAACTGCGATCAGGACAGAAGCAAAGTGTTTACATGGCGTGCATGCATAGACCCCAGCGGCGCACGGCCTGAACTTGGGAAAGGCACTTACCATCAGGCGTGCAACCGTGTGCATTCATCTGTTCGAATACTTCGGCAGCCTTCTCCCACTGACCACCTACACGAGCAGCATAGCACAAACTGAGCAAAGTCTTCGGTGTCACGGTGTCCACCTGCTGCTGCCGCCGACAGTCTCAGCAGTGACGGTGCTCTCACCTTGTGCACACGCAGTCACCAATGAGTTATAAGTAACCGTGTTGGGGACACACTTGTCCTGCTGCATCTCGTTGAAAATGCGGAGCGCCGTCTCCCATTGCCCTGCTTTCTCGCAGGCGCTAATGAGCGAGCTGTACGTAATTACGCTTCGATCCATGTTCTGCCGCAGCATCTCCTGATACACCTCCAACGCCTTCCCCAACTGGGTAGTTTTGCCATACGCGCTTATCAGAGCGTTGTACGTAGTCGAGTTGGGTGTGAAGCCATCCGACAGAAGCCTCTGGTATACCGCCAACGCCTCGCGTGGCTGATTGCACATATTGCACGCGATGATAAGCGTGTTGTAAGTGCGCAGCACAGGCTCTACACCCTGCGGGGCAAGTTTGCTGTCATCAAACCCTTGTCGGAGGCTTCCGGTTTTAGAGGGCCGAGTCCTTAGACCCTGTGGTAGGAGACTTCCCGTGGCCAGACCCCACAAACCATACCTCATGCTTCATCACGTCCAGTACGTGTATCGCACGCTCCCACTGTCCAAGTTTTCCGTACACGTCGACAAGAGTATTATAGGTGACCACGTTGGGCATGCAGTTTACCGCCCGCATGGAGTTGTAAATGTCCAGTGCCAGGGGAAGCTTACCGCATTTGATGCAAACGTTCTGTAGAATTGAGCGAAAGCATATGCATCAATGATAATCGAAGCTCGCTGCGGACGGTAAGCGTGACCTCACCATGAGCGCAGTGTAAGTGTGCACGTTACGTTCAATATTCCGACTCCGCATCTCCTGCATAAGCTCCAGAGCGCGATCAACGTCCTGGCCATGAATGCAGAGCGAAATTGTTGCCGTGTAGCTGTATACATCGCACAGTGCCCTGAGCGGACTCCGCTCGTTTGCCGAGCGCAGCCAATCAAAAAGCTCCATAGCACGGCGGTCCTTTCCAAGGCGGCTGAGGTCCTTAAGCAATAGAGCAACAGCCCGGCTGTCCACATGGTGGAGAGCCCTGAAAATGACCTCCGGAAGAGGTTCGTTCGGTTGCAGCTTCTGAATAATCACGGCCATTTCCTCGACTGACAAAGCATCCTCGCCACCTCTACAAGAGGGTCCCGCGCCGCCGGAACCACCGAACCTGCCCTGACCACCGTTCGGATACAACTGATCCCCGCCTTTCTTGCCATACTTGCCGCTGCCATACTTGGACCGGCTCCGTCCAAACCAGGGCACACGGTAGCCAGGTGAATCCTGAATAGCCTGACCGCCCCAACCAACAGCCGGAGTTTGCTGTGGTGGAGGACCTGAATGATATGAACCGGGACGCTGCTGCTGGTGCGGCGCTTGTTGGTGATGTTGCTGCTGCTGCTGCCCTTCTGGCTGCCTGCCATAATTCATACTTGAATAGTAGGCTGAATTATCCGCCATCCAGCGCAGCCTTAATTCTTCTTGAGGTGGCGCGTTGTGTTGCCGCGCGTCGGGTCTCATCCAGCCCTGCACCTCAATGTATTCCGGCAAGATAGACCTAAAACAAGGTAGGCATTGGACAGCAAGTTGGGCAAGTAAGGTTCAACTATCAGCCAGTTTCGGCGGTGCTTCTGCTGGTAAGAAGCAGAAATTCTCTGACACGTTCCCTATTGAAGTATATTACCACGCTGGAAGCAGTTTGGCTTGGCAAGCGACCCTTCAGAAGGACAAGTTGATTCCGTACTCTAACTATAGCACAAATTTCCAAGCTTCCAACGTAGCAGTAAGATATTCCTGTGGACTGTCTTTATAAATAATTGTTAAAACTGCTCCATGTCCCATTATGACGTCAGAATATATTAGTACATGCCGCTCGCCGTGATGATTTCGGCTGCTCCGGCATCTTGTGTATAAATTTAATTTCGCGTTTTAGGGGGATGGTTAGTGCATCGTCCTTCATGGTGCTGTTGGCTTGGACCTGTGTGTAACCTAAAGCCGCATTCGCGATGCTCGCGTGGAGAAGGCGATAACTTATCTGCCGTTGTAATATGCTAGTTATCGCTACAACTCGGTTGGCCAGGAGTGTGCACATGACCCGTTGGTCGGTTGTTCGCGGAGTGTGCACATGACCCGTTGGTCGGTTGTTCGCGCTTTCTCAATCCCTTGTTTGTTCCTTTGTACCTGTCCTTACGTATTGTAGTTGCTAGTTATCTTGCGCTGCCCCTCCTCATGGTCATCGGCGTTCAGCTGCTACTGGCAGTCGCGTGAGTAGAATGTGACAACTGAACGCGACACAAGGCATATTGTAGGGCCATGTGCAATTACACGCCGTCCCACGCCGCACCGCGTTTACGAGTAGGTGACAACAGCAACGCTATTGTTGCGAACGGTCGCGTCGATGTGCTATTTCATATCATAGGCCATCAGGGAGGGGGAAGCATGGAGTCTGAAAAAGGTGTTAGTCATAAGGTCTATACAAACGAACAGACGGTTTGTTGGATTAAAGCTGTCACTGTCTCACTGCGCTTGCGATGCCATACCCATGCGTTTTGGTCCAACCACCGTGTCGTGCGATACATATTCAACTATTGTGGAATTCGGTAAGCCCAGGATCAGGATCTGCATCATCGTTTAAAAACGTCATTTGTTGCACCCAAGCAATGGACGACCATGGATACGGCCAAATTATCGTGCGATGACAACACTTCAAAGGATTACATTGGCGTTTGAAGGAAAAAATACCCTGGCAGTATGTTTAGTCGGTTGCGCACTCCTCCCTGGAGGCTTAAAAGTATTCACGTTCGATATCATGTATATACGCCTTTCGACCTAGCATGTACCGTTGGCCACACGTTGCATTTGTAGTCCGTCCTGTACAATCGCGTCAAACCCAATGGTCTTATAGACTAGTTTGGGGGTCTAGCAGCCTGTGTCTTCGGTACGGCTGCACAGGGCTGCCGCCAGCATCTGTTATAGCGAAGCCATACACGCAAAGACATGTTCGCATGCGCACCTGCCGTGTAGACAACAAACCTTCAGGTCCTTCCTTCAAGCATTATGGCCCATGGAATCCAAACCTTACAAGCCAGAGGCGGAGGGACAGTCTAGGTATGCAAACCGGAAACCCGTCGAAACACCACCAAATGTTCTGTCGACACATCGAACGGTTGCCGTTTGTCCTCCGGTAAGGAAGAACGCGCTTGCTCCATATCGAGGAGCTTGTCCGCTTACCCCTTCCTGATGAACAAGATCTCATGACGCATGTGCTGCGTGAAGGCTCAATGCAGCAGCCTGCTACACGGAACGTAGCTGAGCTACGTTCCACCCAAAACCAAGATGACCTGTGCGGACGACATCGTGCAACAAATTAAGTTAAAACGACTGGACGCCTACTTACCCAATGCGAATGATAACACTGGCTCCTTGCTGATTAGTATACAAGAGCAGCCCTCATGCGTCCCGATGTGCATGCACAGAAAGTCTTTCGATGAGGACCTGTCGCACAACAAGACACTCGACATAGAACCCCTCCATTATTGCCTTAATCATTACCTTCCGACCAGAAGTTCTTATGCTGTTGGGGATAGAAATAGAGATGGACCAGCGGATGGACAGCCCATGCATCGGGGTTAGTCCGGCAGAAAACATAGTGATAGCCAACTGTGGCCAGGAGCAACTGCGTGGCGGCTGAGAACAGGTGGGGGTAACTGGAAACTGGGCCCCTTGAGCCGTGTCGTGGCACTGTGTAGGCACGCGCGGAGTTACCACATGGATGCCTGCACAGTTTATAAGGAAAGCGCGACACAACACGCACGTCCTGAAGACCGGCTGCTTGTCAGCGTCGGCATCTGTATCCACGGACGGCAAGGCGCACCTACCTACACAGGACTGCCACATGCTTCGCCGTGTAATCTTATTTTGAAAACGGTATAATTTTGTTGGGTTACAACATCCCTGTATACGTGTCATTGGCGCACACACAAAGTCCCCCCTTGATAAATCCACACCCACCGGGACCCATGATTGTCCCATCATTGTCACACGATTGCATAATCCCAATTTACTAGCATGCATGTCGGGCCCCCTTCACGTAGATATCCCATCAGGTGTAGACGTTTCAAATTGCAGAGGTTCAAGTTGCGGTCAACGACACGAAAATCCTCGCAGTCGGTGGAGTACATATCGCCGATCCGTGTCTGCAATCTTGTTCTTTGGCCCAATATAGTCTAAGGAAGGGGGTCAACAAGATAGGGACAGTAAGATACCCGGGTCCGTTGCGCATCGCTTGAGGAGCTTCAGCGGCCTGCTGTCTGTCCGCACCAGATGTGGACCTTCCCGGGTCCGCATCTGGCCAAGAGAATACGTGCAAGAGGTGCAGCCCTTGACCGTTTGGACCCGTTCTATACCAGGTGTTCCACGCTAGCGTCTTTTATGGGGCAGGGTTCCCTTTTTTAAAGAGAGCTAAGTGGGGCCTAAGGTACCCTTCAAGCTAGCTTAGAACTTGGCGGATGGTCTTCGCGCGACCCTGCGATTCCCGTCCCATATCGTGGCATTCGGGCGCGTTTTGGCGCCGATGCGACAGCAGTAGACAGCATACAGCAGCACATGACAATCAAGACATCCATTAGCAAAAAATAAGACCGCGCCGTACTGGCCATATGCACGGGTATCTCGTCCTTCTTCACCGACTTTCGTGATAAGTGCTTGCTGATACTGCAAACATACGCTCCGCCTGCCGGGCATAGGGTTATATGTGTCGATTGAATAATTATTGTGCTAGGTTTTCCTTACACAGCCTTGGTCATGCCTATTAACTACTAAGGGAAGCGTCGGTCTTATCGTTTCGCTCTGAAAAGTTGCGGTCACTGCTGCAAGTGCAACGTGGCCCACCGGGACAAGTCTATGACACTGGGCAGGCTCATACTTTTGTAAAGTTATTGTTGGTCATTTTTTGTTGGGAACGCGCTTGTTTTGGGGATTTTCTCCATACAGGCGCTCTTGGGTAGTTCACGACGTACGGCACCCTCGTATCCGTGGGGCACAAGGGTGCAACGCTTCAATGTTGGTAACCGGAGAGCGTATTACATGTAGGCTGTAATAAGCTGTGTAATTATCCCAAGCGATGGCCCGTACGCCAAAGTTACAATTCTGATAGACGGGTTTCCCTGAGTGCTTTGTTCAGAGTCAAATCCTGCACGTATAGATGTTATAATGTAACATTATCAATCTCTCAAAAAGCATATGGATCTTAGGCATTCATTGTAGTCCTCTTCTTTGCGGTCCATAAATCCTATGTTGGCCGCTGAAACCGGGGCTGTGCCGGCTCTGGCACGGTGGCCTCCCATGTTAGGCTGTATTTGTTCATAAGCTTCCACGGCGCGTCGCGAGCAAATACGATGCGCTCCACAGAAGCAGGCCTTCACGTTGCTTGCGCTGGCAGGGGCGCACATCAATAGGAATGTATTTGCTATTCTTTGTGTCCCGTCTACGTGTGGAGTCTCGCACCAAGACGCCTGTCATTTACCTCCGTTACAAGGCAGCGTCGGATGCGTGCGAAGGCGTGGACTTCAACGAGCAGTTGCTTAATGCTTTCTGCTTTCCGCTGGGACCTGAAGCTGTTCAACCGAAAGAAGTGCAGGCCCCGGAGGTGCGGCAGTACTACGTTGGGTGGGAACCGGCCGAATGGCCCGACATCGTAAGCGTCAATCTGCCTTGCTGCGCAGGAGTACACGTTCGCCCTTACACACAATGATGGACAGAGGTTCACCGGCTTTTGCCGCCAGATTTTCCCACCAGCACCTCGGGTTGGCAGCAGGGCCCGGTACCCACAGGTCCTGTGCATAGTCGCGAAACACCCGTGGTGCAACTTTTTCTTCAAGGTAAGAACCTCATTCTTTGCGCGCAGCTCATTTATGACAGGCGGAAATATCAAGGGTTGACGTAGTGCCACTTGGTGCAGGTGCTACAAGTAGCGGAGCAACTCTTAAAAGGGTTTGACGGTCTCTTGGACTCGGCGCATCAGGACTTGCCCCTTGAAACGCACCTTGGTACTTTCATCGTCGATCTGCGCAAGCAATTGGCCACGAACCCGACCCCAGGAGAGGTGTTAAGGCAAGCCTGAAACTGGATACTGGTTACGCCATTACCCCCACGACTATAATCCTTAAGCAATACCTTTCCCCCCGGGGCCAGTTAATTTTAAAAACGGCGCCCTCCCCCGGAAAGCTGGAGCTACACTCTCCTGTGCCAATTCCATGTGCCTATGTTCCATGGACATGCTTTGCATCTTGCTTTCTTGCGGAAAAATGATCAGGCTTAATGCCTTGCGGCGACACAAACCAAGCCACATAGCTTATCCCCGCGTCTCCCTTGCTGCTTCCGCCATGTATGTGACCCCCAGGTTGACTGTGCCCAATATCCATGGGCTGTCAGGCGTTAGCCCACCGCGTTACATGGGCGGGGGCAGCACGGGCGAGTCACTCAACTGGTGCGAGAGAGGAACTAGGTTGAGAGCTATATAAAAGGGATTTTACCTGTTTTCCGGCGCTATAAGGCACATCTTGGAATCTCGTTGCTTTTTACATGCATGATTGTAGCTGTGTCGGGGATCTGCCTCTCCAGGGGGAATGACCGTATCGAGCTGCAAGTCCCGCCGGACTGTGGGAATGGAAAAGACAACTCCGGCATCCCCTTGGCGCGATTACTATTCCACGTGCCTGTGGAGGGCATGCTAACGCTTGTGGCCAGCCTTCTGCTGGAACGGCGGATCGTATTTGTGGCACGATCTCGTGACACCGTGACGGCCGCGGTGCAGGCTGCGCAAGCGCTCATCTACCCGTTCAGGTGTGCCAACTTGGGCTGAACGTGGGTCTTCACCAGGTCATTGAGGTGTTTAGCATTGGCAACTGTACAAGTAGCCTCTATGGCGCGTTGCGGCCGTGCGGTTGTGGCAGTTGAGGGGAATCTATTACCTTGTGGTAGGTTCCAGGGCATGTGCGTGGGCATGCCATATGGCTCGTCCCTCTGCTGGCCGGCCCCGCTTGAAGAGGGCAGAGAAGTCTTACTATCATCTCCGTGTAGCGGCGGAATGTGAACGAACATTCGCTTCGAAGGAGTAACACGTTCCAGGTGGTTGATGGGATAATTGCAAGCTTGGCTTATCCTCTGAAGTTGGCGGTCGGCGAGACGGAAAGCCCGGCAAACCATGGCCTTCGCGGTCATATGCTTGCTCCCCCATACTACATACTACTATGCATGACCTTTTGATAAGCACCATTATATGTTGTCCTGGTTGTTTGGCAAAAGCAAGCCGCCCGCAGAATGTTAGCATGCGCCTTCGCCCACTCAAGGACATTCTCTTCCTATAATGGTTACTTGCACACGATCGCGTAACACGCTGTGGGAATTGTCCGCACCGAACTCCACATACCCGTAGGCCCTGGGACATTGTGTGGCGGACTGGGCAGGGGGCCTTATATACGACCGGCGTAGCCATGGCGTTGTGCAGTCAGCCTGTGTGCGAAGGTCGCAGGGTAGAATCCGTTCTTGCGTTCGTGTTTGCGCGCAAGTTCATGTTTTATTGTGACGCGGGTGCTCTGCCTAGCTGGGATCAGTTCGATTGTGCCGCCCTTATCCCCTTCGTATTTGTCCGCTGGAACTACTGATGATGGCACATGCCTTTCTGCCATGGCACTTCCCATTGCGCATCCTCGTTGCGTCTGTGTCTACAGATGGCACCACATCTACCTGCCAATCCTGCCGCGCTACCTGGTGGACTACTTATCAGCGCCGATGCCATTTTTGGTGGGGCTAACCCAGGAGATGCTGCCGCTAATACGGCACATCCCAATGTCCGAGGTGACCACGGTGGACCTAGACTTGCAAAAGGTCACCCCGGCGCCCGGATCGCAGTCGGACGACGGTCGCGCGTTACCGTATGGTCGCCAGTTGGGCGCTGCTCTGGAGGCGGTGTTCAAGACGGTGCGGAGCCCGACGGAGTACGAGAGTAGCCCGCTTATTACGGGTGAGGCCGAACGTTTGGTCGGGTTGAAAATGGGCGAAGGGCAGGAACAGGAGGACTGGCAGTTGATGGCAATGAGCGTACTGTCTCGAGCCACTGGTGGGCACGCATGCAAGCTGCTTTCAGTCGAGGTATCTGCGAACGCGCTCAGGCAATCCCTTCCGTGGATAGAGCCCTTCTTGCGTGCGTCTCGCGCGGATTGCTTTGGAAATCACATCATACCACATGCCACAATCTCATCCTCGCAGGCGTCATGCAGGAGTACTTCGTCCGCTTGTTCGGGTCCTACCGGCGATATATTCACGAGCAGACCCCCGAGCCATTGACTCGTGGACTGCTGTCTTCGGCGGCAGCGCCAGGGCAGCTGACGTCCAGGGGCGGCGGTTGCAGGGAGATCGGCCGCGGTTACAAGGAGTCTCGTGAGGGTCGAGGGAGCGGTGGCCATGGCCATAGCGGTGGCAGCGACAGCGCCCCGTCGCCTCAGGCGCCAGTTGGCACCAGCCGCTTGCATGACGATATGCTGAGGGGCCACGGCTACTACTTTGACCAGCCTGCCTTTGTGGCGCATAGGTAACCAGTTCTACTAGTTCAATTGCATGGGTTCCTGAACGGCTGCATGGCAGGGATTAATGTCCATGGGACCCGACCGCATGCATCTTGTTGTAGTGCGGCCAGGATCTGCTCCAAAAGAGGGAGTTTCCACCGACCCAGATGCGGAATAAAGGCCTGTAGTGCTCGGTGCACCTTAGTCGGGCGGTAACAGCAGCCGCGTGTGCAAATGCGGCCCATCAGCGGCTGCAATGCCCCTTGGTTGTTCTTGGGTGGAACCTCTTTAAGCTGCGGGGAATCGCTTATTTCTGCCCTGACCCGTCACAGGCGCAGCGAGGCAGTGCGCGCATTCTTAAACTCCATGCGCCACAGTCAGCTATATGAGATGTTCGTCCAGGAACGCCTTGCCATGGCTGCGTCGGGCGCCATAGAGCTGACCAGCGGCGGCAGCAGCAGCGGCCACAGCTTTTCCTGTGCGGGAGGCAGCATTGGCAACCGCTTGCGCAGGTCCCTGATGAGCAAGAGCAATAGCGCCAACAACTTGGCAGTACTGGACAACTCATCGCAGGGAGGCTACTTGACCGGGTCGATTCATGTGTCAGACCTCACTTGCCTCCGCGAGAGCGGTGGCGGTGGTGAAAGCACCAACGGCGCTTCATCCGCTGGCGCCCCGCCCTGTGCGGCCGACCCCTTCGAGCTTCGGGTGGAGCGCTATCCAGAGCGTAAGCGGCTACTTCGCGAACATTTACGCAGCCTTATAGGCGAGGCCGCCGCGGCGGGTGGTGGTGGTGGTGGAAAGCTGGCGAGCAAGCTGCGGCGGCACCGGCGGACGGACAGCGAAGACCTTATTTCCCAGCCGCATGCCCAGCCGTTTGGGCCGCTCCATGTCGGCGAGAGCATTCGGCGGATAACGACATACCCAGGACTGGTCGGTGAGTGTGCCGCAGAGGCGAGAAGTTGTTTACTATGGGCATATGAGCCCTCTACCACATCGTAGAGGGGCGGGGTTTCCCTGAGACAGCACACACTGCGGCATCTTGTCATGAGCCAGCACCCTTCATGAGAGCCGCTGGATTTGCATCCTCGCTGCCACTTCTTGGCAGCCTTCTCCAGAAATTAATGCCACAGCAATGGGCACGGCACCTAATCACCCAATTATGGTTGCTGGGCAGTTGATCCAGGCCGACACGCCTGTTTCCACGTCTTATTTCCCATCTTGTTTTTGAACGTCACTGGGCCATATCCCGCAGATGTTTCAAATCCAACACCCGAGGACCCGTTCAGCTACTTCGCTGAGTGGGACTTGCGTGAGGACGACGATAATGCGTCCGGGAGTCCTAGTCCCAGCCCCCGAGGTAGGATGGGGGTGGTTCGTTCAATGACCCGGCCACATGCGAACTGTGGGAAACCTTGCTATTACCCGGAGGCCTGCAGTTTCTCGTCTGCGTCTCGTCGTCCATCTGCCAAGGAGGGCACGGGACATTTGGGATAAGGGTTTGTTACATCACCGAAAGCCCGTATCAACTTGAATGGTCGCCGCAGCGCTACTCGTAAGCCATTCAAGCGTTACTCTTGGTTATTGCGTCATTGCCGGTTTAGCACATGATGTCGGACTCTTGCTGCCCGTTTGCCGCAACTGGTCCTCGGCACCACAGCTGGCTTCGCCATCACGTTCTGCCGGTTGCGTTTTGTCTTTACCGTTTCGCCTCTTTAAGCCCTTTGCCCTTGACGATTCCTTTGACCGCGCAACTTGCTTGGGACGTGTGACCGTAGATCGGGAGCACAAGCGCAGCGAGAGCGGCAATAGTCTCCATTCCGTGGACTTCACGGAGATCGCCGGCGCCAATGGCAACGTACCACAACCGACGGGGACAGGCGCTTTTGGACAAAAAGCGGACCGCGGCGGGCGTGACCGCGACTCCGGGCGCGACGCGACCCCGCTGCGCAGGCTATCAGTACCAATGCTGTCAACGAATGCAAAATCAACGTACATGTCGCTGCGTGCAGCACCTTCGAATGAGTCGCCGGGCCCGGGGGATCGGGCGGCAGTGCAAGCGGCTGCGGCTGCAGCGAGGCCTGTCGTCTTGGCTGCGGCTGGCAGCTCTGGGTCGCGGCTGCTAAATCAGACGTTTCCTCCAAACGGCGGTGGTGGCGGCAATGACGCGCCTGTCGCGGGCACAATGCTGAAAGGCGGTGTACAGGTGAACTTGAGAATGGGTTTATCGAGGGTTACCTGCTCTATTAACAGTCATGTTATCGCATTGCCGTCTCTTGTCGTCATGTTCTTCCATATGCGTGTTCCGCAAACTCTGCATTGCTCATGTGTCCTATTTCACGGGCGCCTTGAGCCCATCGCTGATGTCATGCCCTCCGAAACCCGACTTCTTTGCAGGTTGTGACACTGGCAGACGGCCACCGCGTATACGATGGGACATTTAAGGACATCCTCCGCCTGGCGGCCACGGAGGCAAAGAACAACCTATTATCAGGCTTGTCAGGACTAGCCTCCCCATTGGCCTCCCCGCGCACTAAGGACCGTGAGGCTGCGACAGAACGTCGCGCACGCAGTCAACTGCAGCAACATTTCCAACTAATTTCAGCCCTCGCTGCAGCTGCGCCGGTGCCGCCGCAGCCACAGAATAACCCTGGGCGCCCAATACCCCAGCCCCAGGTCTCGTTGCACCAGGGCACGCCACTTGGACTGGTCTCCGAGGCGCGGCTTGCACCCCCAGGGTCCGTTCCGTTACCTGAAGCCTCGGCAGTGGGCGCAGCAGGAGGCAGCGAGAAGGGCGGTGCAGGGATAGCTGGCGTGCGACCAGAAGATTCCCACCAGCAGCAACTGCGGGGGGGTGCCAACAGCACCGGCGGCGCCCATAATCTCTCGTCGTTTCTCGCTGGGTCGTCATTTTTGTCGGGTCTCAAGGAGAAAGTGACGGGAGCTGGTACGAAGGTCAAGGCCTTGGGTACTTTGCCCCCGCCAGGCTACAAGCCTCAGACAACAGGTGCATGGTTTGCCGCAGCGTCTTCGAAATTAGGAAGACGCCGCTGTGTGCTTTGCCTGTGCACTTGCGTTAGCTCTGCGTTGGGGCGCGTTGATTTTCTACGCGGAAAGCCAGCAACCTCGGATGTGGATACGCGTCGGGTTTTGCTTTTTTGCTGTAATTACACTAAACAATATGAATCCCGCACAACCCGAAGGTCGGCAGACGTTTACACGCTAGTTCGTGCAGCCTGTGTGTTTAATTGCAATTCGTTGGGATTGGTGCACGTCCTCGTCATCTTGATAAATTACATAATGGAAATTACCGTCCCACAGGCGAGAAGGCCGCCAAGTTCAAGGCCCAGCTTACGGGAGGCGGGGGTGCAACCCTGTTGGCAGGTGCTGACGGCAAACTTAAGCAGCCGCATGCGCCTCAGCGCCCACTGGGCCTTACTGGGGGGCAGTCTTCTTTCCTGGGGCGGTCGGATGGATTCGAGGCGGGCCGTGCTCCAGGGTCCGGGCTGTCGTCTCACGCTCAGACACCGAGCTTCACGACCCCGATGGCGTCTCCTGTCACGACGGGAGCAGCCTCAGAAGCGGGGGCAGCTACGGTGTCACCGTTAGCCCCGCTAACCTACCCTCGTGCAATGTCCGTTGGCGGTGTACAGCACCTGATGCCGCACCTTAATGCAGTTGAAGGTGCAGCAGCTGCTGGCGCCGTCATTGGAAGCGGAGACTCGACGCCGCCGACGAGTGGTGTGCTTCCTGGCCCGGGATCCGCATGGTACGCTAGCCCGTCATGTGTGGCCCCACCTTCGGATTGGAATCCCTTTGGAACAGGGTCGGCACCCCCCGCCGCAGTCTCTGGCAC
The DNA here is from genome assembly GCF_000143455.1 of Volvox carteri f. nagariensis. Lineage (NCBI taxonomy): Eukaryota > Viridiplantae > Chlorophyta > Chlorophyceae > Chlamydomonadales > Volvocaceae > Volvox > Volvox carteri. The sequence goes on along the minus strand of NW_003307552.1, from coordinate 784,553 downwards.
GTTGTACAGCGCTGCCAGCAACTGGAGCGTCGGCGGCGTCAATGGTTCCGTAGCGTCTGCCACGACCTCGCCCTTCGCCATCTCGGCGCAAACGCCTGCTGGGGGCCCCGTTTTGGCGGCACCTGTTGCTGGCTGCTGTGCCACTTCGGCGGCGGCGGTTACGGCCACAGGCGCCAGCAGCGCTGATGCTACCACCGCAGACCTTCTGGGTCTGTCGCCATCGTCGCTCAGCGGTGTCAGCAGCGGCTTGGCTGTTCCGGCGGGTTCGGGAGTCGCCACGTTTGACCCATTTGCTGCCTGTGATCACGTGACGCAGGGCAGGTTGGAATCCGCTGGTAGCAATGATTTCGCGGCGTTTGCGTCTGCATCAAGCCCGCGGGAGTTTCCAGGACTTCCGGCGCTTGGGCCGGCCCCGGTGGTGGGCTAGGCCAGCTGCGGTTGTTTTGTTTAAACTATATAACGTGGGTGAAGCGTGCAGGTTTGGGTGAAGACGGGGTTACCGGTGAGGGCGAAGGTTACGGGGTGGGGTCCTGGAGTTGCGGAGCGACATGCCAACTTCGTGATGTACTGGAGCGCTTCTAGGTGTGGATGCGATAAATTGTGATCTCGGCACAACGCCTTGGGCGTTAGGTCAGGACGTTTTCTGTCACGCAGGATAGTGAAGAGTAGAGCAACACAAGTTGATTGCCATGCTGGATTATATTTTGAGGGGGAAAGGTCGCTCTAAAGAGGGTATCGGGGCTTGGTGATGCTCTCCGCACGCTTATTGTCCGAAACAGAGCTCATTTAGATGCGATTGCTGCTCCGATTATTCCATAAGCCTGGTAATGCGGACGTCTATGTCTTCCGTTTTGAACCATTCTTGTACGAACGGTGTAATACAGCTCGCTCAGACGATGTTGCGAATGCAGTGGCAGAGTGTATGTGCATGACGCGACACTGCGTGCAGTTTGCAGGCGCCGAATGCGCTTAGGCTTGTGGTGAAGACACACCATGGGCCCTAACACGTAGGGCCAATGGTTCGTGTTGTGCTGTCCTAACTTTGAACATTTTGAACATCACGGTCTAAGCTGGGTAGTAGGACAGGCCATCATAGGATAGGTCGTCGTGGTCGCGGCCACTCGGTCTTTACAGTACAGCCGATACTTGTTAATCGGGAACTAATTGGTGAGGTGACGCCAAGGTATTTAGGTTTCCGGATTCATATTTGCACGAAGAACATTATGCATAATGTTGGTATCCCGCTCCAGTGGCTTGCGGCCGTGGCATTAGCTTGTTTTGGGCTACTGGTATCGAATGCGCCGACCCCGCAACAAGTCCTGCCCACCCATGTTTCCATGCCATGGTGGCAAGGTAAGATTGTGCTGATTTACCGCCTTGACGTCATGTGCTGGAGATGTTTGCGACACTCCGTCTACGCCTGCGCAGATATAGTCGGCCGATATCGTCTCGTAGAAGGATTGCAAGTTCCGCCCCCTTCTTCTGGTGTTGACTGCATTGAAACTCTTGTGACTGGGTAAATGTTTATAGGAAGTTCCTGGCTTCTGCTTTGTCGCAAAGTCACAATGCCACTTGCTATTACCGAGTTTGCGACTGTAGGGAGGGATTTCACCGGCGAATTTTTTTCGAGCTTATATGTTTACCAGCCGTCCTGTTTGGTTTCTCAAACCTACCTCAGCAAGGTGGAGAGGTGCGTCCCTGCCGTTGTCAATTGCCCTGATCGTGAACAGAAAGCCGCTGAACCTTTGTGTAGCGTGGTTATGCAGATTACAATTCTGCAGACAATTCCGCCGGAGTTTTTCGTGGATCCGTATGAACTTGAACACTTAAACGCTGTTCGCAAAGGTAAGCCTTGCAGAGAACTCTTCTGCAGCCATTTGATGTCACAGAGGTATTATGAAATGTTTTCTCTTTTGCAATTGCAGAAGCGCTGGATTGGGAAATCTTTGGTCACGCCGATCTGGAACAGTTAGGTGGCAACGCTCTGCGCAACGGTTTCACCAGTCATAGCAGTGTTTCTATACAGCCCCCCGAACCGATACCTACAGCTGTAACTTAGGTATCCTATGGGACGTATTGGAATGACTAGGAACTGAGTGCGCGAATTTGCTATGCCTCTGGACGCAGGCCAGCACCAGTGTGCCAACCCACCGTGCTTGCGCTCACGCTAAGGAATCTGGGTGACCGTCCGCAAAGGCAAAGTTCTCGGCCCTCATATTTATCTGTGGATGTGCCTTTCCATGTGAAATATTCCACGCCGGTCAGCGTCAGCCCGGAGTGCACCAGCGGTCCGGGCTTCCTCAGGCAGTTCCGTGTAGGTACGTAAAACTCTTTATTGTGGCGTACACTGCGGGACCCCCTGTTAAGACCAGCAAAGCGCCGGACCCCCCCGGGTCCTATTACTGGTGCTACCATTCTCTGGTATATGAGTGTCGGTCACTATCCAACACCCCGGAACGCTACTTGTGGATCTGTCGTGCGGTTGCAGTTGCACCTGGCATATGGCGAGCAAGCATCTTATCCATTATCGTTTGGGAGCTGCATTTCTCTCGACCGGAACGTTGTGTTTGTGGCCAATTAGAGTCGATGCTGAATAAGGCTTGATGCTATAGCTCTGTCAGCCAAAGCTGCGTGTGCAACCGAGACACCCTGATGGGGTTCACTGTGACCATTCCAGCAGTACCTCGCGGTATGGTATGAACGGGACGGCGGGGTTTAACAAGGGCCCACCTGTACACCCGTGTATCCAGGGCCTTCTACCACGGTAACATGGCCAGCTCCGACGCTGCTACTGCGTACGGAGTCGCATCGTGTGACCCCTGATCATGAGATGGTGGAGCAGGAGGTGAAAGGCGGTGATAGGGGCAGCGCTACGTCGCCAGGGCGCGAAACAACACCAGGATCATTGGGCTTCGTCGCGATGGCCAACCCTCCCGATGCACAGTTTGCACAAGTGGGGATACAGCGTAATCTTCCATTGGGCCCGCAGGAGCCGGCACACCGTAGCCCTGATGCGCCGCCGCAGTGGGCACTTGTGGGTCTGCGGGTGCAGATGCCGGATATGATTACGGTGCCGACCGGCTGCATGTTGCATGCGGGCTGGGTCTCGTTCATCACTCTGATCTCGGTGCTGCTGTGCAGCGGGGCAGTCATCGCAGCTGCGCTTTAATAAGTCACTGGCTAGTGATGCAGCTTTAACGAATTCGTGGGAAACACGAAGGGGATCTGTCGTTTCTTGTTGGACTGCGCATAATCCTTCTTGAGATATAAAGTTATGAGGATAATAACGGTCATGCGTTCTTGGTTCCATGCAAACACGGTGCGTCCTCACACCCGGCCTCTCTGGCCCTATCCGGGCTGCGTTGCCTACATTCATCATAGTAAACGCATTCCGTTCGCGGTCCCTTTGTATTCAAGGGATAGTGCGTGCATGCACGTGCAAAGTATGATGTGAGGACCCGGCTGCAGCTGGAAGTGCGCCTCCGTGTTCTCCACCCTCCTGCATTTCAGAGAAGGGGCACTTAGGTGCACCTGTACGGCCAAGCATTAAAAGCGGCATCCCTGTTGCTGACGTAATGGCTCGTTTGTAAACTGTTTTGAGCTTTCCATACATGTTACAATACAGCAATGCGCGCATCACGCACGAGACCCATAAGAGGCAACTGAAACTTGCAACCTTTCGTCAGCCAGTCACTAGAGGGGTTATACCCCGAAAAAGCCGTAAAGCCTTGTCAGCGCATCTTTCTCGCCTGCAATATCCTTACGCGCGCGCAGAAGGGCGCACACAGTCCACCGCATCCACCAAACCTGTGCTACACCCCACACCACACCTAGTCCCTGCTCCATGCAACCTCCTATGGCACCCTACCCCTTTCCTCTTCAAGTTCTGTCGTCGGTCATTACTCTTCCGACACCGACGCACTTCAAACCTACGCAAGCACTTCAAATCCGCACGCAGCCGCAAACAAGAACCAGCAGCAGACTTTCTACCGTTTGAACACGGTGGCCCAGCCCTTAAGCTCATGCTTAAATGCCGCCTCGTAGTCTCGCAGCGCCTTCTTCTGCTCTTCGTTCTGCTCCGTGGGTGGTGGCAGGAAGAAGGCGGAGCGCAAAAGCATCTTCTGCGTCTCGCTGAGGTGCGTGGGGAAGAGCAGATCAATGTCCAAGATCAGATTACCGCGGGCGTGGGGTGCCGCTGGCAGTGGCATGCCCTCGCCGGGCACCACAACCGTGGAACCCGGGCGGACAATGTCGGCAATGGGCACCTTAAGGTCACGGTCGTCAAGCGTGCGGACCTCCACCGACGTGCCGATTAGCGCGTGGTGCAGCGGCATAGTCACCTGATGCAGTGGCAATTGCAACCGCAGCAACGTTGGCGGCAGCAATATTGATGCCAACAGGAGCCAGCAGGAGCAACGGTACACGAGCAGGTACGGAAAGGATGGTTGAGGCAAGAGCTCCCCGCCCACTTCCGGCTACTCGGGCCAACCATAGAGCCAGCCCGCATTTTCGATGTCGGCACTGAGCCCAGGTACCAGGCATTTCTTAACCACCTAACCGCCTGAATATGAGCTTACCTGACGTGCTCCCGCTGCAGCCCACCCCGCCTCACCTTGTGCACGAGGTCTGATCCGCGGCGAACGAAGCGTGGGTGCGGCTTGGGCTTGAGCACAAAGATGACTGGGCCGGGCTCCTTCTTGGGCGTCTTGTTGCCTTCCCTGCGGTCGGACGGCAGCATATTGTGAGTTAGTCGGGTCAACTAAATTTCGTATTGACCACGTGCCGGCCAGCTGCAAGTAGTGAGACGCGCATAGATAAATGGTGAGCTCAACGGTCCCGCCCATCTGTGTTCATGATATGTCCATCCGCACATGCCACACCGCAAGGCCTCCCACAATCGCCTACGGCTGCACAACCTTTACCGGCTGTCCGTGCCCTCAACCACGCCCATGTACGCTCACGTACCCCTCAAATACGAAGCGCGTCCCCGTGGGCAGCCCCGGCTTGACGTCCACCGTAAGGGTTCTCTCCTCCTCCATGTACTCGCCACTGAATAACAGCACCTTGCGCTTGTGCGTTACCTTCTTCAGGCAGCCGTGGAAAATTTCCTCAAGCGTCAGCTCCAGTGGATACTGTGGAAGGGAAGTGCCGGGGCGTTTATGGGCCGGCGGATTGAAGTTTGCGGAAAGAATGGGCACGAAGATGTAACAGTGTAAACAGGGATGGAGGCACGGTGCCATGCGAGGGAAGGGAAGGAGGGTGGCGGGCACAGTTAAAGTAAGGAGACCTCAAAAGGGGTTTAAGAAGGCGCTCACCACTTTGTTCTTTCCCTTGGCCGGCGGTTCCTCCGACGTCATGGCCTCAAATTGGCTGGATAGCGCTGCAAGGGGGCCCGGGCGGCGGGGTTGAGGGATAATGTAGGACAAGGCATATCGCTTATGGCGTGATGGCGGCGTCCCAGATCTGTGAAGTTACCCCGTGAACACAGACAGCGCCGACCGCATTCCCGGGGGAAAGTGGTCCGCCGCCAAGGTGAGCTGGTAAAGCGGAGGAACTTACCTTCAAGCGCTTCGTACGGGTTGTTGGTCCCGAAGAACCGCTGGAAGATGGCCTTGGGGCTATCCTCGGGATTGAAGCGGTACATAGGGCCCTTGAGGCCTGAGGCGGCGGCGAGAAGAACACGGAGCCGCGCGAAGGTGGGTGAGAGGGTATGTGATGGAGACTGAGGCAGCCGTTACCAGATGGCAGGTATACAGTTATACCCGGGCTCCCGCATGTTCGTGCTTACCTCCCTTGCCATCGGGTAAGCCGTCCTTAAGGGCGTCTTCGCCGTACAAATCATAAAAGCCCTTGGTCTTGGCTGCGTGGGGAGGGAAAAGGATGGAGTTGGAAAGAGAAACCCCCAAGGTAGTGAAGCAGCTGTCGGATGGCTGCACGCCCGCCTGGGAACGGACTGCTCAGCTCAGAGCTCACTGCATGACTGAGACCGACACCATGGCAGAGGAAGCGGGACAGGACACATGGTACGGAATGACCAAGGAGGCAATGGGGCTAAGGCCCCAGGCGCGTCAAGACCTAGGCGCCATGACGCCTAAGCGCGCCCGTTCCGCATTGATGCCTTGCGCTGACTCCACTTTGCCTGAAGTATGCTATATCACATTGCGCTAAGCGCGGCCGGAGAAACAGGAGATGCACTCGCGCTGCCATGAACCGAAAGTAGGACTGTATGTTTACTGATTGCCTTAAATGCTGCTTGCCCTATTGCTTGTCTCTCCTTCAAAGGGTGCCATGTCTCGCCATACGCGCAGCCCAGGGCGATGTCACCATGAGGACGCAATGGAGCAATCACCGCACCCTGACCAGAGCGCACTGAGCCCTGCAAAACGATCACCTAGTCCTCCAGGTCCTTAAGCCCTATCCGATTGATCAGCTGGGGCAAGTTCCCTGGCCGAAATCTGCAACAAGATGATTGCCTCAGTACCTCCCGGCGCAAGCTGCTCCTCCCCAAAGGTCATCAGAAAAAAATCCGTCAAAGCCCAATGCAGGGGTCTATGCAACTGAGCCCCGCCTCCTGGTGACCGAGCCACCGCAGCCCCGCCGCCACTAGCCCTGCTCAGGCTGGGCCCCGCAGCGCCGCCTCCAACGCGGTGGTGGTGACTTACGATTAGACAGAACCTCGTAGGCCTCGCAGATCCGCAGGAACTCCTCATGGGCCGCTTTTTCATGGTTGATGTCCGGGTGATACTTGAGCGACAACCGCCGGTAGCTGTCCGCGGATTAGTTGGGGCACACATTTTATTGCGTGGAATGAGGGGCATGGGGTGGGGCTGTTCCTATGAAGAAGCGGGAGAATATGGGAGGAGGGCTGTATGCGTTCAGGGCCGGCCATACCCATCCAACAGGGTGACCTGGCCCTGCAGGACACATAGTAGCTGCAATGTTGTGGTCGCAAGAGAGAACTCCGTTGCTATAAGTGGCCAGTGCCTTTAACTGGATGGTATATCAGCGGGTTAGTGCAACGCTCAAATGCATATTAGCGCCCAGCCATGCGCACCAGCCAAACCCCAACCTAACCCCCACGGGAAATGCACACAGGAATGTCACCACCCGTGTTGTGCGCGGACCCCTGAATGGCCCATTTATGACATCGCCGGAAAGCACCTCCTGCCCCAAAGATTATCGCGGCAACCCTGAAGACATCCCTTAGAATACTTACGCTCGCCGGATGTCGATGTCATTGGCACTCCTGCGGATATGTCAATGCACAAGGGGAAAGGTGTTCGCGCATGCCACTCGCGGGTCCCTTCAGGGCCGTAGCCGAAAGGCCATGGACCGATAGGTTATCCTAATGGACTCATAATTCTTATTCGTACCGGGTGAGGCCCATCACCTCATAGTAGTCCAGCCCCCGCGTCATGTTGCCTCAGATGTGTATAGGGCTGCTAAGCTGTAACCTTGATTCTTCAAACGTTCAATATTATACCGTTTTAGCTATTAACGTGATGAAAGCTACGTAGTAAAGCACACAGATTTGTGTTAGGTATAATGTTTGCAGGCGAGCATCTGTTACATGTAGAATGCAATTGACTTCATGCAAATAAACACAACTTCTACTGGGAAAACATATTAGGGCGCCCGTCAAAGAAGAGTCGACTTCTGTACGACGTTTACTGATACATGACTTGGCTTGCATCATAGTTTGACTCATACTATAAAAAATTTTAGCCATCATACCTCGTGACGTGCTCACGTAGCGGTCTACTGAGGGGGTGTTGTAAAGCAGCTTGCAAACTTTCAATGTCATGGTGTAGTTACCTGTAATAGTGGTCTACCCACTAAATGGATGAAATAGTTGCCAGCGATGATGCTTGTGTTGCACCACATGCACTTGACATTTTGGCAGGGCTTGCATCCCTCGGCATATCGCAGTCGCTTCGCGAGCAGGTGCAGAAGGCCCTTGTAGATATAAGCCAGGCCGCTGGAGTTGCTTCTGATCCACACCTGCAAGCCTATGGGAGCAACAGCCCAGGTCGCCGTGCCGGCGACCCAACCGATAAAACCGTCTCCCTGCCAACCGGTGGCGCGCGGGACAACGAGCCACAGCGCAAGATGGCTGAACTAGAGCAGAAGATGGCAATGTCCCGCAGCATAATGAAGAAGCTCTATCACAAAAACGTTGAGCTGGAGAAAGAACTTGCCATTGTGAAGGTCCGTGCCCCAGGGAGAGCACCTAGTGAACCCCCACAATAATGGCTATAATGGCTTTCGCCGGGACAAACCAAACCATATCTGGCCTTGAGACAGGAAGTCACCCTGTGCCCAACACAACCTGTAGTAATGAACCCTGGCCGGTCAGCATTGCCATCCTCAATCGCAACCCATTTCCTTCACGGCTAAATGCAATGCGGGTAATGCGAGCCCGGCCCTGGTACCGCCCACTGCACCAGGCAAACCATGGCGGCGTGGACCTTACCCAACCGCCCACCATGCACGGTCCGCTCCGTCCGGCCACCGCTGCCGCCGGGCTCGGGCTGACGGACACCACACCCTCATTCCAGGCGCTACAGGTGAGAAACGAGGCCGTTGTGCGAGGGGCGGCCGCCACGTCGCCCGGCTGCGCGCTCCGGAGTAACACGTGATTACAAGGCCTGTGTCCTGTGCTGTCCTGTGGGGGATTGTGACGGATCCTTGCGTGCATGCTGCCTCGCTCGAGGGTGATGCCACATACCAATGCCAGGTTAAAAGCCATGCCGTGTCATGCTCACATGGGCAGACTCAGCACCATGCCAGTCAAACCCAGGATGGTGGGCCAAGTCTGCACATGTCATCAGGCAGGAGGTTAGTTGGGCCCTTTTCGGATCAACCCTCCCACCTGCTCCTTAACGCTGCTCCAAGCCCGCCGGGAATACCGCTTCCAGCCGTGCCAGTTGCTTTCGCCTAATCGCCGTGAGCTAATTCTTTCGCATTCCGATGCAGAGCACTTGGACTTCTATGACCCGCCTCCATCGCTTGACTGTACTGCTTCGTGATCTCCGTGCTCAGTTTCTAATTACAGCGCACATCGCCCATAGCGGACGAATTATACGTCCGCGTCGCCCGCTTCAAGTCATGAATTCGAAACCCCTTCCGAACCTAATCGCCTTAGTTTCTTACTTCATCGTTCGGCTCGCAGGAGCGTGACCTCACTATTCGCCAGCTACAGCAAGCCCTAGAGGCCTCCCGACGCCGGTGCTCGCTGCTAGAGATGCAGCTGGCGAACGGGGTCCCTGGTGGCGGTCCGGGTGCGGCGCTGGGCGGCACCGGCGGTCGAGGGGGGGGGCTAGCCGGGCTAGGCGCACAGGGTGTCAACCCGGACAGCCTGCGCGACATGCTGGCGCAGTCTGCCCTACACCACCAGAAATATAAGCAAATCCGCGAGGACTACAATCGCCTGCTCAAGAAGTACGTCCAACAGACTCCCCAACTTGCATACCTTGTGTAAAGCTCCATGCAATAACTACGCTGGCACACCCACCACCCTCCGGAGCTCCGGCTGCCAACAGCCCTAACCGTGCGCCCCAAAACACATTGGCCTGCAAGTCATTGCATTCTCACTATGGTACCGTTCATCTCTTTGCACCCTTTTAACCCCGCTCCCCGCAGACGTGCCAGCGCTCTGCAGACGGGCTCCCGCTACAGTGCCGCCACCGCAGTTGCTGCCAGGACGCTCGTGGAGGACCTGCGGAAGCGGCTGGACGAGGAGGTGCAAGAACGCGAGGCGGAGGCTGCGCTGTACAGCGCCAAACTGTACGAGAGCGAGAAGGCCATGTCGGACTGGTGCGTGCCAGCATCGAATCGCAGCATATCGGCCATGAAGTGCGCAACCTGCGATGCAACAACTGACGATGTGCTCTTCCACGTGTGTTTCTTCTGCGCGCAACCGATGTGCTCATCCAGATGGGAACGGCCACATCCCTTGAGGCTGAGGCATCGTCTTGGACTGAGTGTTTTTTGGGCCCATCCTAGCCTGGCGAGCCAGCTCGGCTCTGAACGGGCTCAGCCAAAGAACGTCACGAAGCACATTTATACTGTTACAGCAGCGTGCGACTATTCCTAGGTTAATGCTTCTCAGGGCGGGTGGCATTCGGTGCTTGCTCTGTTACGCATTCGCCGGCCGCAGGTACGTGGAGAAGCGGCTGCTGGAGGACCACATCACCCGCCTCACTGCGGAGCTGGCAGAGCGGGATAAGATCGACGGAGAGATTGAGGGCTGCGTCACGGCCATGCTGGAGCGCCTACGCACGTTGGAGGCTGAGAATGAGGAGCTGCGAGGCCGGTTGTCAGCGGTGCATGCATCGGCGGCTGCGGGGGCCGGGGAGGGGCCGTGATGACACAGAACGGGAGGACGGCGGAAAGGGAGGGGTTATGGAGCGACATCTTCGACTGAGAAATAAGATTACTCAGTGGAGAGAGCGGGCAGTGGAGTGGAAGCATGCTTTATCTACGCGATTTACTACTCACATAAGGCACGTTAGGCTGCACTTACGTGATATATTTTGCTGAGGCACAGGGCAGTGTCGGCAGTATTACGCCCGCATACCGCAAGGGAGTGAAACACAGGGTGTGCAAGTAGGCCAAGCGCGGCTCAGCGAGGGCCAAGTCGCCTTGGTGTCGCGAGGTATAGGAGCTGCATAACTGCTAGGCACTTCGCATGTTAGGTGAGGGTACAGACTGAAGCGATTACATGAAGACGCGAAGGCAGCCAAAAATCGTAGCATGAGCACGCCTGAACCTGTACCGTGGCGTAGGACTACATGGCTGGCTGGGAGAGACTGCAAGCTCCAAAACACAACCATGCCGCCGATACAAGCCCAGAATAAAACCGCCACGATAACCCCCGAATACACCCTTTCCCATAATCCATCCCCCCCCATATACATCCTTCTACTTCCTCCTTGCCCAAAGCCAATACAAGAGCAGCACTTCGGCAGCAGTGCTATATCAATTCAGATGCCGCCAGCCTGCCCACTGCCCTGCTAAAACCGAAATCCACGGAATGATGTGCTTCGAAGAGAGAAATGGACCACCTGCCACCTTATATATCCGATATCCTGCGTCTATTGATGCAAAACAAAGTTGCCCAGTCGTAGATTTTAAGGAAACCGCAGTGGCCATAGGCAAACGCGGACATCCTATAGGCGATACCGGTGGGCATTGCTTACGCCTCAGCTTGTGCAATGGAACAAATTGTGCGGCGTGTTGCTCCGCCGCAACTCGAGCCCTTCCTGCACTCCCGCCAGCAAAGAAGTGTGAACTTCACAATGGCCGATATCCCGTGCCATGTAAGCCAAATTCAAAGCAGTCAAGCACATCTGCCTAGAATGCACACACCAGAGTCCCTGTGATACGCCATGCCATCTCCAACCAACGGTGCCGCCGGGCGGAACCCCGTGTAACAAAGCGGCCTTGCACTTCTCCCAGCAAGCAAGCTGTGAGCGGTGAAATTACTATCCAGAAGAGGTCCATCAATCCGCAGCTCGAAAACCCGCATGCTGCTCGTGGCAACTAGTACACAGAAACGCATAGCCGCTGCCCACACCTCATTTGTTTGCATGTTTGTCGCACAGACCAGCTGTCCCAACCGCGCCGTAAACCCGAGTCGCCAGGATCCGATCTGACTTTCCATGGACATCGACGCGACCGCAACACGCACGCAAAACCCATCAAACCACAGGAAGCGTTCACGCGGCCCAACTCCTCGCACCCTCACCAAGGAGGTCCAATTAGAGCCGGCACCCATCGCCCGGTGTGTGCGCGCTACAAATGGCTCTTAGCTAATTGTACCCAATCTGCCGGACCCGCTTTGCAATGCTTCAGGCCACAAGAAACAACACCTTCACTTCTGCCTTAACGTATACAGCAGCAGCACCTGAGATTTATCCATACGGTTCAACCAACGAGTTTAATAAATCCTGCTGCTCTCCATGTCCTCCGCCATGAACTGTTCTTTATGTGGAGATGAGATCTCGAAGAGTGCCCTACGCGACGTCCTCTTCGCTGCTTTGGAACCCTATCCTTCAGTGACCGTTTCGCACGACCGCATAAAGAAAGCCACGGGCATGCTTGCACCAAGCAGCCCACGTGAACGCTTGCTGCATACCCACGCAGCAGCCTACCTCTGGCCTTGTGACTGCTGCCGGGCGACTGCCTGCATCTGCAGCAGGCGCTCGAGGTCGCCCCCTTGCAGCGCTGGCCCAGGCACAGACGACGCTTGACCCAGAGGCAGGCGCGACCCGCCTGCATTGCCGCTCACAGCAGCCTGCAGCGCCGCTGCGTTCAGGAAGCGTGCAAGGCTGGTCGCGTCAGCACCGCCGGGGGCACCGCCGCCACTGCCGCCTCCCATGGGCGGCTGCATGGCAGGCCGAGTGGCTGCAGCCGCCGCGGCTGCAGCCAGCGCTGGGTTGAGCGCCATGGCCTGTGGCCATGCCTGGTGTGCCGCGTGGGAGCCCGTGAATGCACCGGCGGTCGGCGTGTGCAGGTGCGGCGGCAGCTGCTGGGTGCCGGGTGGCACCAAAGGCGCCCTAGCGGCCGCGCCAGCCTGGAGTGCCTGGAGCTGTTGCAGCGCTTGCAGTGTGGCAAGGTTGCCACCGGTAGCTCCAGCGCCCAAGGCGGTGGCGGACCCCGGCGTGCTGCCAGCGCCCCCTGACATGAGCTGCTGGAAAAAGTTTTGTGCCCCCGGACCCGTGATGGCAGGCTGTGCCTGCTGCTGCTGTTGCGCAGCGGCCTGCTGCAACATCTGATGCAGCTGCGCCACAACGTTAGAGCCCTGGCTTTGGGCCTGACTGGGCTGCGTCGGGGCCTGCGCCGGTGTAGCCGCCGGCGGTGCCGGCTGCTGGGCAGCCGCCAGGCCTTCGGCAGCCCCGAACTGCAGCTGCCGCAGCTGTTGTTGCAGTTGCTGCATGGCGTTCTGCGGCGCAGTCGGAGCCGCAGGCTGGACAAACGGCACACGTTGGCCATAAGGCGGGGCACCGTGCTGCTGCTGCTGGACCTGCTGTGCGTGCAAACCCGCTAATCCGCTCACAGTGCTGACGTTCAGCTGGGGTTGGCCGAAGCCAGGCAGGCCCGGCTGCTGCTGCGGTTGCTGGAGCTGTGCTGGCGGCGCCTGTTGCGCCTGTGCCTGCGCACGGCCCAGCTGGCCCAATAAGAGTGACAGCGGGTCCATGCCCGCGCCCGGCTTGGGCTGGCCCGTGAGTCCGGACGCTGGCGCGGAGCCCTGTGGCTGCTGTTGCTGTGGCTGCACATGCGGCTGGGGCGCCGCTTGGCCCAGAGCAGCTTGTGGCTGCTGCTGCGGCTGCGACGGCTGCTGTTTGCTTGCCCCGGCTGCGCGCGCAAAGAGGGCGTGAAGCGGGTGGCTTTCAGGCAGGTTGCGAACATTGACACCGCCCTGCTGCAGCAATTGATGCTGTTGCTGCTGACCTAGGCCTGGGTGCTGTTGGAAGAGCGCCAAACCTGCAGCTGACGGAGCCTGCTGCTGCTGCATGGCCTGGTGTTGCCCATGGGGTTGTATGCCCAGAAGCGCTTGCAACTGTGGTGGAAGTTGCTGCTGCTGTGGAGGCAGGAGCGGCTGGGCAGAGGGTAGCTGCTGAGCTGGTGCGGATGGAGCCGGCCTGACGGGCGGCAGCATGCCAGGGTTTGTGGACGCCGCGGTGACTTGCGGAGGGCCGCTCGTGGTGGTGGTGGTGCTATTGCTGCCGCCATGATCGGCAGCAGCAGGCATGGCGGTGGCGGGCTGCTGGGGCACGGGTCGGGGAAGAGGGACCGAGGATGATTCTTGCGGCTTGAGGGCCTGAGAGAAGAGCTGCGCAGAGGGTTAGAAGGGTGGTAAATGAATGAGCCAGGACGGAGACTCAAGCTAGTAATCGACCCTAGTACGACGGCCATCCTAATAGGACACATGCTTATGCGCTTAAATAGCACACCACACATAAATTGCAGCGTTTGCTGTTCTCCTGAACACCCATTTCATGTGCTTCGAGCCCTGGCGCTGGTCCCCATTTGCTTCGAGCCACCACCCCACATCTACCTGCGGGGTTCCCCAGATGCTACCAAAGCTGCTGCTGAAGCTTTGGGCCATCGATGTGCCGCTGCCACCGTCTAGCTTGGCATCCGCGAAGGCGTTGCGAACTCCCTCAGGAATGGGAGCTACCGACATCATCGAAATGGATGGGAACGAAGCCTTAGAGGTGCTAATGCCACTGCCAGATTCCGCAGTAGCCGGCGGAAACACCGCAGCCTGCAGTGCCGCAGGCGGTGCAGAAGCCGCCACGCTCAAACTTCCACCAGCTCCGTAACTTGGCACTGCATTAGGCAAGGGACTTGGGAGACCCCCTTGTCGCTCCGCCGCAGACTCGGCCGAAGGAGCAACGTCATTCGACTGTTGCTGTTGCTGCTGCGGCGGCGATGGAGCCACAGGTTGTTGCTGCTGCAGCGGCGGCGGCGGCGGCTGCGTTGCGGACGGCTGATGTTGTTGCTGCTGCAACATAAGCTGCTGCTGCGGAAACGTCTGCTGCTGGTCCTGCCTTTGCTCAGGATTAGGTCCTGGCAGCGACACTGCGGAGCCGACGGCAGTCGGGGGCCTGACTGCTGGCGGGAAGCCCGGAGGCAGCAAGGCAGACAGTGCCGGCGCCGGCGGTGCCGGAATGTTCGGCACGGTGGCTTGCGCCGGCTGCTGCTGCGGCAGCTGCGTCGGCGGCACAAGTGGATCTCCAGATGCACCCCTCTTCAACATGCCGAGGAGCGCCTTCCCGGCTGCATTCCCACCTAAAGCCCCAAGGGCGGCGCCCAGCACACTGGCAGAGGCTTGCGCAGCAGGGGCGGCGGAGGTAGCGGACGCAGCTGCAGGTGCTGCCGGAGGCGGAGCTCCAAAACCGGGCGGCGGTGCAGGGGCGGCAGGTCCGCCGAAGCCGGGTGGAGGCAGAACTGCAATCAACGCAACAGCCAAGGCAAATATTCAAGGCAGCGGCTTCCATGCCGCTTCACGGACTATCAGGAGCGATCGCTAAGTACTACGGGTTCATATGGAGATCCAGGAGGCCATTGATGCAGAGCAGAGGCGCACAACAAGCTGTACACAAAACAGTTTTACGTCATATAATACAGACATAACATAATTTAGTAAGAAAACTCTGTACCAAGGCACATTGACACGCTTCCTGCTTCACAGCACCATGACCAACGACCCAAGCGCTCGCGAAAAGAGCCCAAACATAACCGCCACCAACCATCTATGACCGTCACCATGAAGCCAATCCAAGAAGGACAGTTACTGGCCCTGCAGCGCTCGCGCTCGCGCACGGACACCAACCCAACCTCGCCCCTAAACTCACCAGGCTTCACTCCGGTGCCCGCAGCTGCCCCGGCTGCCATGCGCCTCTCCAGCTCCTCCACCCCCATAGCACTCCGCGGGGCGCTTGCAACCGACTGCTGCTGATGGGCCGACTGCGGCTGCGCCGACGGCTGTGAGTGCGGCCGGTTGGTGGCCAGTGCAGCATTATCATCGTCCTCGTCCCGCAGCTCGTCCAGGTCAATTTCCTCCACGTCAAACAGACCGTGCTTGGGCTTAGGAGCCTCCTGTATGAGGGTCAGGAATAGACCGGAAACCAGGAAAAGGCCAGGATTGTGCACGGCAGAACGGGGCAAAAGTCTGGGTGGATGCTCCGCGAGAGGTGAACAGACGAGGGGTGATGAGCTATCCGAATCCAGTTCTTTCTCTTAAATTGAACCCCAAAAGGATTGTATATACTTGCAAGGCACGAAGCAAGGCCGGCGACACCTGCATAATGTCGTACGAGACCCCCAGCCTCCCGTGCTGCAAGCCCTCGACCCGCACACAGGCTTATAGCTCATGGGAGTTACGGAAATTATGATGATAACACGCCACCAACGTGCTCCGGGCTCTCGCCCACGGCTGAAGAACGGGTCATTCATATACAGGATTCCGTTGCCATTAGGTATCCCCAAGGGGATGCGAGCGGCTTGACCTACCTTCTCCTTGTTTGCCATGGCACGGAAGGCCTGGCGCTCCCTCTCCACGTCAGCGGCCGTCAGCCGTGTCGACGCACCAGCCGGTGGCCGGTTCACGACCGGTGGACGCTCCTCGCGTGCGGCGGCGCCACCGCCCCCACTACCGCCCCCACGCCGCCCATCACCCCCGCTACCCTCCTCTGCCATCCACTCCGGCTCATGTCCACCGCCTGCATGGTGATAATCATTACCGCTGCCACCAGTCCGGTAGTAGTCGCCACTGCTACGATGGTCCCGGTCGCGATCACGGTCGCCGTAGTGGCCCCGGGGTGGCGGCGGTGGGTCGTTCGCACGGCGGCGGCGCTCGTCTGTCCAGCGGCCGCTGTCCTCCTGGAAGCCCTCCTCTTGGGTCCCTGGCCTGCGGCCCCAGCGCTCCCGGTCGTCCCGTCCGGGGGCCCCAGCCAGGCCGTCCCTTGAGCCGTAGCCTGGAGGCTCGCGCTCAGGCCCTTGACCACGGCGGTCGCCGCCATCGTCGCCACCACGCCATCTAACAAAATGGACCACAGCGGGAATTACGACCGTGCGTTTTCATGGCGTTTCTTTCGTCGCACAAATACTCAACTCGAGAAGGACTTATTCAGGGCCTGCAGCCAGCAAGCGCTCAAGGCCATGGTAGAGCATATGGTTGGATATGTCCGGTGTACGACAAAATCAGATCTGATATGGGTTTCCCACGCTTCGAGCATGTGAAGGACGCTATGAAGTGGGAACCTGAACGCCTGGCAAGGATGCTGGAACGCATACGGTCCCACCGCAACTCTATCGTTCCCTTTGGTCGTTAGTATCCTTCACCACTTGTTTCGTTGGAAGTGCGAGGTAGGATGGTGCTTATAGGCGATCTGGCAGCCCTTGAGCCCTCGGCTCGTATTAGGGTGGTTTGCAGGTACGGGGAACGCACCCACGACCATGTAACAACAACAACAATATGGTTGGATATGTGCCGAATACGGATCATCCTCGCCACAAGGAAGGAGATGCCCAGAGGGTCTGCGAGAGCCACCACGGCCTATGCCGTGTCCAGTCCGGTTTTTGTCCGGTCGCTACCGAACGCCGAGCCGCCCGGTCTCAGCCACCCATTCCCGCACATCAAAGGGTGCCGCGTAGCTGTATGCACTTACCGGTCCTCTTTGAGACTGTTTGAGCGCCAGCCGTCCTTGTCACGGTCGGTGCCCCAGCGACTCCGCACAGTCCCAGCCGGGGCACCTCGGTCAAGCCCCGGCGGACCGCTGGGGGAGCGCGACGCCTACAGTAGCAAACATCATCATCATCATCATCGTCACCATCGTTATCATCATTAACGCCTATAGCACCAAACGAGTTGAAATGCCTTACTACGTTTTGTGACTTTAGCAAACAGCACGTGCCTTTATGCCGCTACGTGAGAAATGGTGGAAGATGAGCGATAAAGGAACGGCAGCCTAGACGAAACAGGTACGTTGTAGGCGGAACGGGAGGGCAAGGACAAAAGGCATAGACCAAGAAGCTTTCCAAACCCCACCTTAGTCACGTCACGTGTCTTCTCAACATGCGCGCGGAGACATATCGGCACATCGAGTTGTGATATGGGTCATCTGCCTTTCCTGGGCCATGCGTTTGCGTACCTCCCAGCTATCGCGAGGCCCCCGAGGCTCGCGGTCGCGATCACGATCCGTGTAGCTGCTACCCAGCCTATCTTCG
Organism: Volvox carteri f. nagariensis; assembly: GCF_000143455.1. Lineage (NCBI taxonomy): Eukaryota > Viridiplantae > Chlorophyta > Chlorophyceae > Chlamydomonadales > Volvocaceae > Volvox > Volvox carteri. The sequence continues at coordinate 766,814 of NW_003307552.1, read as the reverse complement.
CCGCCGCGCCAGGAACTGCGACTGCTCAGAGCCCCGTTGCGCTCGACCCGGCTGGCACCGTCTTCGTCCCCGGGAGCAGGCATGTCGACAAGCTTGCTCCGGATGGGTACTGCGGTAGGTAAGAGGAGTAGCCGGGGACGCAAAACATAGTAATTGCGCAGGCTCGGTGCCGGAAAGTTATGCAGTTTCCAACCTATAAGCCGCGACACAGTTCGGTTCACAGTTCGGCAAGTGCAAGTTGGAGAGCACATAACACGACCGGGAACCGGATGCACGATGTCGTAAGCGTAGCGGAGGCTTCCTAAGGACATCCGCGTGTGACTACGCTGCTGGCACTGCAGGGTAATGCAATCTGGGGTAGTGCAACAATACTGTGGATTCTGCGTGCGCGTGTGCATAATCGCAAATCTCGCGATTATACACACCAACGATGTGGGAAGACGCCATAAGAACGGACCTGGGTATGAGGGTCGAACAAGGCCGCCTTCGCCTCCCCGGCCGCCTTTTGCCCACGCTGGCTTAAAGCTAGGTCCATCATCGCCTATGCTCCTCCGCTCGAAGTTGCGTTCGGGCTCCAGAGTCGCGGGGTCGATAAGGCTGCTCCAGCAATACCGTGGCATGTTTGAGCATGCATTAAGAGATAGAATATATGAATAATCGGACTTGAGAAGTGCGGTAGCGCCTGTGTTGCGAAAATCAGCACAGCTGACAAAGGCAAACCCTCACCTAAAGTCAGCAAGGCTGACGCCTTCTGGCAAAGGCTTGGCTTGACATTGCTGGCCTATCTTAATTAACTCTTCCCTGCAAGAATTTAAGCAAACGGCGTGTTGTTGTTGCGGTTCTTCCGACAAACAGCAGATCCCGGCTTGCCCAAACAAACCTATCATATTTCTTCACGGCCCTGATCGTAGCAGCAGCGCTAGATGATTGATCTGACATATTGTCGACTCCTTGAGGAAAGCAGCTTGGAGGACGGAACTGGATGTCACTTCTCTCGCGCAAGAAAAAATTAAAAGGGTATTCAAGCTACATAAATTCTGCCAAAGGTGCATCGGACTACCGAAAGCCATACAGTGGTAAGCGATGTGTCGTAGCGGATCGCATGCATTGAGGTCTTCCAGATGAGGCCCAACCGAACCAAAGACTCTTGTTCTACTAAAAAAAGCCAGAACAGACAAGAAAGATTTTTCGTAATTGTTAAACAAAAGAATGCATGCCGCATTGGCACGCGTGAATGTCGTTGGTTTCGACTTTGGCTTCAATTAGACTGGAGTCCTTTTTACTTCAAGCGACTGTGGGATAGTACTGTTTCAAAATACTGCTGCCATCGGCAGTTATCCGGTCATTCCTTGAACATGACAGGCACAACTGCTAATAGCTTCCTGTATCGATCAGGCGGAGGCGTTTTCCAGGCTCTTAAAGCCGTGGATGTGTTGGGGAGCGCACGGGGTGCCTGGTCGTGTGTTGCTGGCACTGCCACAGCTTTGGCGTTGCCGGACCAGCCCAGCACACCCTCAACGACACGTGCCCCAGAAGCCTCCCGCAGCTGCACCATCCCGAAACGGAACTTAATCCCTGGATTGGCGCGCGACGGAGGAAATGGGTTTCAACTACGGTGGCTCCCTTTTCTGTGTAGAGCTTTCAGCAGCGGAGCTGTTAAAACGGCACAGCCTAGTGGTCCAATCCTCGCCGTAACAGGCTTACCCGAAAGTTCGGGCCCAGAGGAGGATCCGCACGCACACATGACACCCAAAGCCGTAGTGGAGCTTCTGGACCGGTGGGTAGCTGGCTCTGTCTTGCCGGCCTTCTCAGCTTGCTCCGGACAGGAGCTTCACAGGGAGTTTTTAACTTAATGGGCCTGTCCTTGGACTTGTTAGGAGCTGCCGCAGCAGCCTAAGGTCAAACGCACCAACAGTGTCCTTCCGAGGATTCGCCTGTGCCTTGCCCGTAGTCGGGAGATAAATATGACTCTGCGTTTGTTGCATCTGCACGGTCAAGGGAGAGAATAATGGGCCACTGCGGTACGAGCAGCTACATGCGAGTCCTCGGCTTTTGGCGCCGGGGGGCTGCACCCCGCAGGAATGCCAGGACCCCTAGAGCATAGCACATTGGGCTCAGACCCAGGCACCGCATGTGCTGAGGTGTTCGACCGTTCGTGTACACGTCGTTATGATGTGGAGATCAGCGATGGACCCGGATCAGGGGCGGAGGACCGTGAGCCCGCGCCAATGCACCACCCTTAAGGGCAGCATGCATGTGGCTGCTTGCATGCGGGCAGGATGGCAGCTCACCTCGCGCTTCATGGGCAGTCAGGCCACCGAAGACGGCCTTACACTGTGGGGCCGCGGTTGGAAGCGGTCTGGTGAAGTGTCGCCAGCTGGGCTGGGCTTTTGAACCTTGTCAGGAACTTGCCGAGCTTCACGGCATCTGATTCACTAGGTGCCAGTTGCGCGGTCATTCACTGTCCCCTCTTCCCAAGCACAGCCTGCATAGCGATTACATACTTTCCATCGGCACACGGCACATCCTGTCAATGCCACCCAACCCCGGGGCCCCTCTGACCCGCAGCTACATTATTGGTCAAGATGACGCCAAGCGCGCTGTTGCGGTTGCATACCGCAACCGCTGGCGGCGCAAGCGTGTGCCCGTGTCCATCCGGGACGACATCGTGCCCAAGAACATCCTGCTCATAGGGCCCACGGGATGCGGCAAGACAGAGATTGCACGGCGCCTTGCCAAGCTTGCTAATAGTCCCTTCGTTAAGGTGTGGTGACGCTGCTGCTCTTGCTGCCATGGCTGAAGTTGTTCCTACAGAGAGGCTACTGCAGCTGACCACCACGCCAGCTATGCTTTCGCCTCGAGGGTTCTGTAATGGATCAGTCTGATGTAGCTATTGGCAGCCGGTAATAGCGCGCTCGGGTGGGGTCTGTCAGAGCCGTGTCGGCAGCCAAAATCTTGGGCACGCAGAGGCCGTGGACCGACTCGTTCCGTTGCGAAAGCATCCACCCGCGGAGGGCATGCAGGGCTGGGCCCCCTGCCTCTGCATCGCACTGCGCTCACCGACGCGCACGTAACCTGACATGACATCGAGTCACGGCTTGCCTTACACATCATCACATGTATATGTATGTGTACAGGTGGAGGCGACCAAGTTTACGGAGGTGGGTTATCACGGCCGCGATGTGGACACCATTATTCGGGACCTTCTGGAGGCGGCCATCAGTCTGGTGCGGAACAAGCTGAGGAAGCAGAACGAGCAGGCGCTGAAGGCGGTGAGTAACGAGGGTGAGAGTGGCCGTGTGGGAGGACATAATGCGTGGGTCAGCGGTGCGGTGCCTCGGCATCTATGAGCTTGGACGGCGAGAACAAGGGAAGGGCAATGCGTGATGGATACTGCGGGATGCCGGTGGCCCACGTGAGGAGAGGAAATGACTGGACCTTCGCCTTCCACGCTATCTCCAACCCTGTCTACTCCCCATATATACCGCCGTACGTGCCTCTGCCCCTCACCCCAGGCGGTGGAGGAGCGTATCTTGCGGGCGCTGCTGCAGCAGGAGTCACTTGGTGCAGCGGGTCCCGGTGGGGGCCTGGAGGCGCTGAGGGAGCGGCTGCGGAATGGTGGGATAAGGAGCACCGGATTGGGCGGCATCGAAGCAAACCGGGTCGCATTTGCTTGCCGCCGAGCTCTGCATCCTCCACCCGCCTGCCTCTCATCCATTCTTTCACTCATTGCTTCCAACTTCATGCAGCCCCAAGGCAACCACCTCACGCATGACCTTTAGTCCTGTATTCCTTTCCTGGTCGGCTGTGGAACGGCTTGTTGTGGCTCCCGTTCCCTCTTGGGCCAGGTGAGCTGGAGAACGTGTTCATAGAGGTGGACCTCACCCCGCCGGCCAATGGCGGGTCGGGTCGTGGCGGCGGCGTCCTGGACCTGGGGCCGGGCGGCGGAGTGCCCGGAGGCCCCGTGGTCATCAACCTGGAGCGCTTGATGTCGGGCAAGAGGGATGTGCGCACACTGAGGGTGAGAGAGGGAGGAGAGGATGTGGACCGGATTGGGTGTTAGGAGTTTTGGCACGAGATAGCAGGACGTTGATCACATGGAAAATGATGTGTGGGACAGTTTTTCGGGCAGCTCATGACAGTAAGGAGAAGCTGCAAGGGGAGCTTGGGCGGCGCCGCAACACCCCACATACGCGCATGATAGGGTTCGCCTGCAACCCGTAGAAGGAGTTATATAGCGTCGGTGCCGTCGTCCACTTGCGTCGTACTCACCGCTTTAGCCGAACACGCTGGTGTGCTCGAACATGCGCAAGTTCAACCTCGCAACTATTTGTTGACGAAAGCTTCCACCAGATTGCAACCTATTACCCGCTATGGCAGACCCCCTACCCGCTCCATAGGATGAGTTGCAGCTTCTGGTCACGGAGGTGGGGAACCCCGCTGTCGCCAACAGCCCGTGGGTCGGCGCTTTTCCCCTGGTCGCAGGTCCGTGAGGCCCGGCCGTTGATTGAGGACGTGGAGGCGGAGCGCATGTTCCCCCCCGAGCAGCTGGTTAAGGAGGCCATTGCGGCCACCGAGCAGGACGGCATCGTGTTCATTGACGAGGTACGGACCTCTCACTCCTCTTCGGATCCGCCACCTAAATTGCCGAGGCGTAGATTTTACACATGCTTGCCGCGCCCACCGCCAGGGCTGACTGGTGGGCGGGCCCTGGGACGGGCCCACACAATTGTGACATCGTGCTCCCATCCGGAGGCACATACCAGGTTTTTCTCTATGACCAGGCCACCTGGCCCCCTGGGCCCCATGCGCTGGGTCGGCTGCGTGGGTGACAGCTAGCTGGCTGACTGGCTGCCCGCGCCTTGAATGCCCCCCTTCCGCAGATTGACAAGATTGTGAGCGGCGGGCGGGGAGAGCGGTGGCGCAGTGGTGACCCCTCCAGCGAGGGAGTGCAGCGAGACCTGCTCCCCATCATTGAGGTGCGTCGGTGCCGCGACATGCGAGGGGCGGCATTGTTCATGAAATGGTCCCTTCACTGGAGCTCTATTGATGCCCTTGCACGCTGCTTGCTCTGGCGCTTGGTAATCCTGTATTGTGCGCCTTGATGTCTGGTGGTTAAATTGACGAGCCAACCACTGATGCACATTGTGGCACATACATACATACTGATGTACCGGACGCAGGGTTCCGTCGTCAGTACCAAGCACGGCAACATCAATACCGATCACATTTTGTTCATCTGCGCGGGGGCCTTCCATTCGGTGAAGCCCTCGGACCTCATGGCGGAGCTGCAGGTGCGGGAGCACTGGGGAAAAGTGGGACGGCTTTGCTGGGTAGGGGGGGGCCAATTCAGCGACCCGCAACCAGGACACGAATGCTTCAGACCGTATGAAGTGCCATCAGGAGGGTTATGTCCCAAGTGTACACACAGATTCACCTTGCCGTCCGGCAAGGGCCGTAGTTCACGATGCCCTCGGTCAGTAGCAAGCCGTTTCGAGAGGGTTTTTGGGAATGCTACGAACCTACACATTGGTCATCGCGATGCCGGAGGCCTGTAAGGTAGGTCCCGATAGCGGTATGCTGCAAGCAGGCCACCCTCGGCCTGGCGCACTGTTAGCCCATCGCTGGCTGTGGCCCATCGGCGGTAACAGCCTTTGTAGGTGATCGCCTCTATTTAACTGCAGAGTTGCCTGGGCTCGACGATGTATTCTCCATGACCTTGGGCAACCTTATGTGCCTTCTTGGGCCCGATGCGCTGTCACTTCTCTGCCTCACCTCATCTCACCTCGAACTCCAGGGCCGTCTTCCCATCCGAGTGGAGCTCAAGCCCCTCACCCGCCATGACTTTTATCGCATCCTTACCGAGCCTGAGTACAACCTGATCAAGCAGCAGCAGGTGCGTGACAAGATGTCCAGGACCGTAAGAAACATAGGCACGATTACGCTGCGGCCTCATAAGCCGGCAGCCAGCAAGGACATATGCTTGACACTGGGATGCTAAGGTGGCGCAGTAACAGTGACAGTGGGGATGGAACGACGTTGCGAAGGGCAGGGGGTTGGGCGGCGAACTGGATTAACTCGAGCCGGCAGCCGCCTTGGACTGTGCCGGCGCCATTAGTAGAGCTGACGCGGAAGTGGAGCTGCGCTGTGCGGTCCGCTCCAGGAGGTCGTTAATGCGGAAGTTGTGGCTGCCGCCCCCTTTCTGGTGGCTATTAAGCTGACCAGTTGCGGTCTTCTGCCTTTTGGCGGCTGGTCCTGTTGCTCTCCTTGGTCCTGCAGGTGCTCCTTGCAGCGGAAGGTGTAGATCTGGAGTTCACTCCGGAGGCGTTGACTGAGATGACCCGGGTTGCGGAGGAGGTCAACCGCACGCTGGACAACATCGGCGCTCGCCGCTTGCACGCCGTACTAGAGCGTGTCGTGGAGGAAGTCAGCTTCTCCGCGCCCGAGCTGGTGGCTGCAGCGCGCCGCGAGCAGCAGCAGCAGCAGGAGCAAGGAAGTCAGCAGGTGCAGCAGCAGCCGCAAGCCGCGGGGCCAGCAGACGACGGGGCCGCGACGGCAGCGCCGGAATTAGCTGGTGGGCTAGACTCAAATGCAGGGGTTGGGTCAAAGCAACCAGGGCCACAGAAGGGTCAGGAACAGGGCTCGCTGCCACGACTCAAGTATGTGATTGACAAGGTCCACGTGGACCGGACACTGAGTGCGTTACTGCAGAAGCAGGATCTTTCTAGGTACATCTTGTGAGGTGTCAGAGGATCTGGCGGTGGGCAAGGTGGCAGAGGCTTTAATATGTTTGCTTATCAAGGTAGCGGTGCAAGGTTACATGGTTGGCGATTGAAGTGCCCTTGCTTCCCTCGCCTGTAAGATATGTTTACCATGAGAGGTTGCAGTTGAGTTTGCGAGGCTTGTGGTCGGGCGCTACGCATTTAGGTATCTTTACCAGGTCCATGGAACTCGGGTGAACCTCCATGGAGGGACCTCTGGGTCTGGGTGTGTTTAACTAGACCTATTCCCCAAGTGTACCGTTATTAGTTCCTCGACGATGAGGATGAATCCTCTTATGGGATGTGGCTGGAATACCACCAGGCAGCGTGTCGCTGCGCTCCTTAGAGGCCTAAGCTTTACCTTTGTAAGTGCCTGCGCCCAAGGTAATGGCCATTTCTGCAGTCCTTCCTAAAGTCGTTTTTGATTTTATAAAGAAATTGTAGGACAACACCAGGACAATATTACTCGGTTGTTACACAATCATAACCATGCTCTGCAGCCTTTCATAGGCAAACAGTTGGCGGCGCTGTAAATCACTCAAGCAAGCTAGAGAAACGATCCCAATATAATTGGGTCGTGTATATACTTCCTGATGCAGCTTAGCTTTGTCCGGCCTCTCCCGAACTTCACGACTCTGCACGACATTACATGTCCAATTCATGAACACATAGGCATTACTTTCTAGATCTTTAACTGCACTAATATACAGAACCATCTGGATTACCTTTATTGACTAGTAGGAAGACAGGCGCACAACATAACCAGGTGAAATGCAAAGTTTGGGCTGCTTCAGCACAGGCCAATCGGCCCCGTGCTGCAGCCGTCCCCTCAATCGTATTTCACCATTGCTCAGGTGACTGTATAGTGTTGCGAGTATAGCGAACACGTAGTTGACGGCGCTTTGCCTCAATTAGGAGTTATTGCCTGCCCAAGGATCTGACTTGGAGTCTTTCCAATTTTCTAGGCATAACAGCCGGGTGCATTCGGCGCTTTCACATCTGCCATCAGCGTCGTCGGCGTTCGACGCGTCGTCGTCGGGGGACCAACAGCGGGTGCAAGGGCAAGACTACAAGCCCTTCCCACGCCTGAAAGAGCGCGATCCCTACAGGTAACACCTTAAGGTTGGAGTCTGTCAGCGAAGTCTGTCGGCGAACACAAGCTTGCGCGATATACAGGTTGTTGGGACTTGGTCGCGACGCTGGATTTGAGGAGATACAGGATGCTAGGAACTACCTCTACGAATTGTATAAATGGCATGAGCCGAGCAGGGAGGCCGTTGAGCTGGCGTTTGATACCGTTATCCAGGTGCGTGGTTGTTAGAGAGCGGGTATAGCTGTGCAGACCCGCGGCTTGCAGGAACAACGAGATTCTGGTCTTGCAGGAGAAGTTGAAATCAAGGCACAAGTATGGATTCAGGCCCATCCGAACGGGGCGGCGTGGTGACATAATCGGGGAGGTGAAGGCGTCCTGGGACAAGAAGATTTATGACCTCATCGACCCAACCATTACCACACGGACACTGATCAACGAGGCATCAGTCTTCGCCGCTCTTGCTCTTTGGTGAGTATGGAAGTCGTTTCCCTTCTCTCTGACCCATGGGACGGATGGGGCCCGCAATATGTACGCTATATGGGTGTGCCTACGGGCCTACCCTCGCCACTTACACTGTATGTGCGTGCAATAGGTCATCCTTGGGCCGTCGGCACTCGGTGCATCCCCTTCTCCGATCCCAAGCCACATTGCAACGGGACTGATGAATATGGGTGCGACCCCCACTTGGTTGTAGGGCCATGTTCTCCACGGACCAGTCCTTCCCGTTGGCCGCCGCATTTGCTTACTCGGTGTACAAGTACCAACAGAAGCGCGTGAAGCGAGATCCAGAGGGCCCTTTCTTTGGAGGCAACCCCATTGTCGGCGCCATTCTCACCACGGTTATCGTGCTAGCTGCTGCTTGCGGAGTGAGTCCGGCATTTGGGTTGGGGTTTTCGGCACCATTGGCTTAGGCTCCATGGCCTTGCATGTATAGCAGCATGAGCGCACATTCGTAGTCCCGCCGCTCGGCTGTAAGGAGCTAAAGACCTGGACTGTACAATAGCGCGTCGGTTTCACCGCGTCGCGGCGGGTGCCAGAGCTTTAGGGGTATGACAGGGGCGAGATGTCGCTATCTGGCTCGGGATATGCTTGCTGTTGCTCGTGCATAATCTGTATACAGAATGTCGTCAGCAATGGCGTACTGGCCAGATGCGCTTGTGGCCATTTCCTTTTGAATTTCTTGCAATCTGTAATTTATTTATCTGTATGTGAAGAATGCCTTGACTTCCCTTGCCCTCTGCTTCGTCCCCAACAGCTCCTGGCGGCGTTGACGACCCCGCTGGCGCCATTGTTAGGACCGCAGCTCCGGCAGGTCGGGTCTTTCCTGGTTGTTATGGTTGTGGGTGTCGCCAACGTGTATCTTAAGTAGTGCGGAGTGGATTGGGTTGCGGTAGCAAAAGGGGACGCCGGGGATGGTCCGAACCCATTGACTTGGGCTGTTGGGTGAAGGCGCCGGGCTTGAGCGGTTGGGATGGATACTTGTGGGCTGCCAATAGCGATTGTCGGAATTGGTGTGGTTGATTTGAAGCCCTGGGTTCGGAACGCCGCAGTGAGTTGCAGGCGTTGCTTGTCATCATGGCACCAATTGTCAGCGAGTATCGCATGATTGGACGTATAATGGCGTAAGAAAGCCGGCAGCTGTGGCGGCTGCGAGCGAACCCGTATGCAGCAAGAGCAGCTTGGCGTGACAAGGATACTGAAATAGAACGAGCCGTTATGTCAACCCAGTCTCGAGGAGATATCATGGCGTCCCTGCCGCAGGAGCTATCCACAGCAGCGGCATATTAGGTGCAGGCGGACGTCACACAGCTGCAGGAGGACGTTCCTTGGGGGGGTGATGCTGTGTCCGCTCGCTTTCCGACCAGTCTACTGTACGCGGCCGTTGCTGTAATAGTGCAACAGACGGTTGGCCCCCTGGCAATTGCCTACAAGCCTATAGATTTGCCAAACTGCATTGGCCCATGTCGGACGATCGGGTGCTCAGGTGGGCTGGCTCCGGGCGAAATGGGGTATCGTGCGCTAGTTGCTGTGTCCGGGTCACCAAGCTGCAGATCGGTGAGTTATCAGCGGTTCCGTGCGCCGCGTGTTGCACTTCTGGGCCCGGGCTGTGTTTGACTGGTGTTGGAATGTTTACCCACTCGGCATGGGCTGTTTAAGCAGGGTGTTTCGTAGCAGGCGATTTCCAGCAGCAGCACGGGAAGGCTGCGTAACGTGTACGTGACTTGTGGGGGAGAGGGCAGACACCGTTAAATGCGTATGCAGTAGCAAGCGCTTCAAATCAGACGGCCGATGAAACTTGGGTTGCTGTTTCCTTTCTTTTGCTGTGGTGAATGTGTCCTGCTGTCGACTAAATGGTGAGCTCTAGTAAACATGGTGCTATCCAAATGTTATGACGTGGGCAAGTGTGTAGGTTCTAAACGGTGTTCAGCTGTGCATATCAAGAATGAAACATGGCTGTTACAATGCAACGTACATAATGGTACCGATATAATCATTGCAATTCACTATAAAACAGAAAGCAATCCGTTTACAAGTTGCGGGTTAGACGACGTGTCGGACTTGGTCTGCCTTTCGTGCCGTGCGGAAAACCGCCCAAAATGGCATAATAACAAGTTCATAGTCCGGGTAAACCTGAGATAACACAACATTTATCCTCCCTGCCAGGAAAGCTTAACACCCTAAAACTATTTCATCATTCCCACTGAATAACTCCTACTGAAGCCTCCGCCCCGGCTTAAAACCTCCACGAGCATGTCCTAACGCAAACGCTCACCGTTGCAGCATGGGCCAACTAGCATACCAACGTGACCGCCCCACCGTATACGTCTGCTGGACACTTCACTTCCGTTAGCTAGGCACGTTTGCAGCGGCTCGACCCCCAACCCAAAACTCCCATTTGAGTTGCATCCGTACCACCAGTTTCCGCCAAACCCCTGAAAATTCTCCAAAACCAGTGAATCGTCTCCCACCTTTTCGGCAATCTGCATGCAATCGCGTTCATCGCCGCGACGGCAGGCCAATGCCCGACCACGCGCCCGCCTTGGCTCCTGCCGGCCGGTTAGCTCCCGCTGCTGCCCCGCTCTCCTTGGCCTTCTTGGCAGCCTCTTCCTTGGCCTTCTGCGCCTCCGCCTCCCGCCGCTGCACCTCAGGGTCGGTCAGGCGCTTGAACAACACCTTGACCTTAGTGCCATTATCGATGGGGTCAAGAGGATCCTTCCGTAACCTGGGGACGGGAAGGGTAATCGCGAGCAGGCAAGAAACTGAAGCATCCTAGATAGATATCAGGCCCCCACATGCCAAAAGCGACCTGGCATTAGAGGATCGGATATTGTAAGAGCGACGCTAAGTTCTCCAGCAGCAGGGACGGCATGTGACGAAGGTTCAACAGAATCCGATGGGTGCCTGTTGTTGCACAGTACGAGCCCAGGAAGCGAGCTAGTTTTCGGCAGCAGCTCACACTGGTTCGTATAACATCGCTGTTAATATCTACACCTTGTTGGTAGCCCCTCTATCGATGTACAAAACCCGGCTCACCCAGCCAGCGCTCAATGATGCAGAGACGGCCTGGCGGCCGGAATGTAAGGAGTGCGGTTGCGAATACCGGCTAGACCGATGGATTTCACTTTGGGCCACTGGCCCAAAGCGAATGGAGGTGGTTCGAACGAGTGACGCTATAACTTATGTGAGGACGAAGAACAGAGCAAGAAAACGTCAAGGTGGAAGGGGTCTTGCCGCCACACACATCACCTCGTATCAGGGCAGCGTCCCGAATTATGTCCCAACGTCCCAAGTTATGCGGCACCAGAATTCAAATTGCAGTCTCGGACCTAGCCTTGAAGCAACATCACCACTACCCACAGCGCACCTGTGGTTGAGGCACGAGGAGATGACCCGCTCAATGTCCTCCAACTTGACCTCGGCGCGACCCTCGAACGCCACCAGCGCCTTGGCTGCCCGGTTGATCACAATGTCGCCACGCAGTCCATCCACGTCCAGGCGCGAACAGATGTCTGAAATGAGGATCTGGGGGTTGCACGACGGAGCGAACCGCGGGGTACAGCACAATCATCTTAGGCGGGTCTTAAGAATGCGACAAGCCTGCAACTCTTCGTGTACTAACGATATGCACGCACAGCAGGCCAAACGCTCCCTGCGTGATACAGTAGTCACCTCTGCCTCCACCATATCGTCCCAATAGCGCCCGCATCCAGATCACTGAGCCCCGAGCGCCGAACACATGCGGCTTTCCCATGAAATATTTACTAGATCCTTGGGAGCTACTTGCTGTCCCAGCTTTTACCTGAAGCTCGTTGCTGATCTTGACCTGCTTGAGCCGGTCTCGGGCCGCCTGCAGCTTGTCTGTGAGCTGGTCCTGCTCAGAGCGGCAGCTCGCCACGAAGGCGTCCGGATCGGTCTCATACGCGATCCTGCAGAGCGGGAAAACCCGGCGTGGGAGTAACTGCTCGACATAGGTGGAGACCGAGGTTAACCAAAGAGAAACGAGAGGAGTGGGCGGAGGAGCAACTAGCGCATCGGACACACACCCCCAGGGCGCCAATGTCAATAAGCTGCAGAGCCGCGCATCAACACACAAAAATACATGCACGATCACATGCACGCGCACCTGTCCAGCACCATCTGTGTACGCTGCTTGGTGTCCATCAGTGTGCTCACGTTGACACTCATACCGAAGCGGTCAAGCAGCTGCGGCCGCAGCTCACCCTCCGCCGGGTTGCCCGAGCCAATCATGATGAACTTGGCGGGGTGAACGATGGAGACACCCTCGCGCTCCACCGTGTTAAGCCCACTGGCGGAAGAGTCGAGCACCACATCCACCAGCCCGTCGTCCAGGAGGTTGACCTCATCCACATACAGGATGCCACGGTTGGCCTTGGCCTGCATGGCGACGGTGGAAAAGAAGGGATATTACACGTCAACGTGGAAGCTTGCGACGGGAAGGGCGGGCAGCTTGAGACTTCTGCAGGCGCGAACGAAAGCCTCGGAGGACATAGCCAGCTGATCTTTGCCTGGGAGAAAGAAAAGTGCATAGGTTGCTTGGGCCGGGGTTCGGAAGGTAAAGGCGCGGGCTGAGTCAACCCAGAATGCGATGGTCCCTCCCTGCGCGGAGCCCAACGCGTCGCCCGAAAGGCTTATGAAGGTTGCGTAGAGCGCAGGGCCTGGGGCTGTATGCGGACAGGGTCAGCTGCCTACGAGAGCGAAGCCTCTTACGGAGAAAGGAGGCCCTTAAGGTAGGAGGCCCTAGGGTGCTCCGCTCGGTAACACCGAGATAGGTAAAGAGGCTTTTTAGGGGCGCATGAACCACGATGAGGCGGCCTTCCAGGTCCTGAGAGCGCGCGCTGCAGCCTGCACCACTGCCATGTCCGCCAATGCCCCAGTTTGCGCCTGAATCCCTACCCCGATGCACGCTTCCTCAATGCTAACGCTTCCTCAATGCTTCCTCAATGCTAACGCTTCCCAGCCGGTAGGCCGCTTCCCAACCACTGCTCAAGTTGAATAATCTCTTGCATTCAGGCTGCGATGCTAGCATCCCGCAGGCCAACCGTTCCTAGACCCAAGCCAGCGGTCTCGCCAACCTGAAATCAAACCTCCCCGCGCAAGGACCTCAATCGCTTACGTACCAGCAGGCCTGGCTCATAGGCCTTGACGCCTTGTGTAAGTGCCTTCTCAATGTCGATGGTGCCGCAGATGCGGTCTTCCGTGGCGCCCAGAGGCAGTTCTACCTGCGGAGGAGCGTATCAACGACCACCCGGACATCAGAACAGCCTGACAGCAGGTTTGGCAAACAGGTGGACGTCCAGTTCCGCAGGCAGTGGTGTAGGACGCCTCGTGGAAGGAAAAGCAGGTTAGATGCGCAAGCCCGGACAGGAGGCCATGTGTCGCAAGACCCGGGCAACCTTGTATACACTTCATTTACCAGTTGCAAGGGAACGCCCCGAAGCTAAGGTCCCCAACGACCGGAACGCTGAGTGCGGCGTGCGGCGTGTAGTCAAAAGTTCCGCGTGTGGTATCCGTCTGGTACCGAATCGCTTCCTATTCCCCGGCCGCTGTGTTGCTTTGCCACTCCACCCAGCAGGCATTACACCCGGTTCGTCCGAAGGCCAGTTACCGCACACGACGCGCCAAGCAAGTTACCAAGCTCTCTACAGAAAATCCAATACAGGAATCATATCGCGCAACGCCGACAACACCAAGCTGGTAAGCGGACTGGGTAATCGTTTGTCACAATGAACATAGCGCTTCCCCAAAGCCAAAGTCTTCCTTTCTTTCTTTCATGTGTGCGGGAAGCCTGCAGCCCCAGCAGCCATCGCAGCACGTTCACCGCTGTGCACGCACCAGAGGCGTACGAATCTGGGTCGTGGGCAGCTTCTCGCCACGTTGCCAGCGATCCAGGACGTCGGGACCCATAACCTTGGGATCAGTGGGGGAGGAGTTGAAGGGATCACCCTCCACCACCGAAATGAGAGGAAGAAGATCCACGAGGGCGCGAACCTGGCGGCAAAGGAAGAAGTCAGGGAGTGGGTTCAGGTGGGTATGGCACCGGACACACAAAGCCACGAGAGTTATCGTGTCCAGGCCTTACATTACGCTTGTACACATGTACATATCAATGGTGCAACGCAATGCCGCGGCCCTTTGGCGCCCTACGCAGGCCTTGATCGGACACCTTGCATACAGTTTCGCGGCATGTAACTTTATAAGTATAGCATCTATGACAATGAGCATAAATTGGGTCATCTATTGCCTAGGGATTGCGATACGACAAGGCTTAAAGGGCGCATTGCTGGGATGCAACCTTCGGTCCCGGTGCAGCGTGCGCGAACACCCACCCAGCGCCCGCAGACGAAGTTGCATGCAGTGCTAATCTTCTAAGGCTTGATGCTACGCCCTCATAGGGGAAGCATTTGAATCTACGCCATCCCGGCGCCCCATAACGGAAAAGTGTGCGGGTATCCCGCCGGGGCAGTGAAAGCGTACGCGGGTATCCCGCCGGGGCAGTGAAAGCGTACGCGGGTATCCCGCCGGGGCAGTGAAAGCGTACGCGGGTATCCCGCCGGGGCAGTGAAAGCGTACGCGGGTATCCCGCCGGGGCAGTGAAAGCGTACGCGGGTATCCCGCCGGGAGAAAGCTAAGTTCCCGGCCATACCTTGGATCCTCCGCCAAGTAAAATCCCTTAAGAGTCATGGCACCTACCGCTACGGATTTGCCAGTGCCCCGATCGCCCATAATAAGGACACCGCCGATGTTGGGGTCGACGACGTTCAATAGAAGTGCGAGCTTCATCTCCTCCTGGCCTTGGATCTTGACAAATGGAAAATTTGGCTTTTTGGAGCTCATCGCTGGTGGAGGTGCGGCAACGGCCGCGCGCACCACCAGCGCCGGCCCCGAACGCTGACGGAAAGCATAGCACTGCCGGGCAGCAGTAAATGACCGCTGGCCATGAAGTGTCTGCATGGCTTAAATCCTAACTATATGAGCCTACAAGGCCAATTCGACAAGTACAGAGCGCAAGACGACCCCAATGAACCCTGAAGCGTGTTTTGGAGGATCCCAGGTGCTAGTAAATAAAATGAGGAACAGACAATAAGAACTTCATGGAGGATCCGGCCTTAGAGTTGTGCGCTGGGGAAATGATCTTGTACTACAAGTACCTGAATTCGTTATTCAGCGGCAAGGTAGAGAACCTAGGAAGCAATGTGCAATGTATAGGTTCTTGCGACAGGCGTTCCGAGGAAGCTGAAATAAATATCTATCACATCCCAACTGAAAATCGTTATTTTTTTACTTTAGAAGGCATGCTGTCTTCTCATGCAAGCTAATTGAAGAGTTAAGGATGACTGCTTCTATGTCAAGCCAACGTTGATCAGCGTTTGAAGTTCTTTGGCAGCGCTTAAATTTCGGGGCTTGTAAGGGGAAACTTGTCTGGTACAGGACGACAAACTGGTCTAGAGACAAAGCATTATGAATTCAGGGCCCGTTGGAAGCGGCGATGGAGCGGATGCGCCAAATGCACCGCCCAGTCCATCTCTTGGGCAGCTGAAAGAAGCGCTTCGTGTCTTGGAGCAGACGCAGTATCTTGTAAGACGGGTCCTCATAGAGGCCTAAGTGAAAATGCTGCCGTCCCGTTACATACGGCTCTGATCAGTCCGCACGCCGTACCTTGCCTCCTGTTTGTGCGCTAAATCGGCTAGGTTAGTCCAGCGGCCTTGTTAACTATAAGGGGAGAGCATCCGTCAGGCTGGAAGCCAGGTTTGGCACCCACAACGGGAAAGCTGGGCAAGCGGGGTTAACAGCCTACCAGTCTGTACCCACTACCCTGCGCGTGCAGTGCACGGTTCCTGCCAATCTTTAATTTGCCATCACATGTTTCGGGCGCCTCCCGTGAACCGTTCTTGCAGTTTAACGGCATGAAGGCCAAGGTGATGTACGCATGTGGGGAGGGACACCTGCTGGCCTCGGATGAGGGCCGGGCCTATTTAACCAAAATTGTTAAGGCAAGTTACAGGACTGAACCTCGACCCGGCCATCGTAGGCACTGCGGGTAGGCACTGCGTTGTAATGATCGGGGGCGTCAAGGCTGGCTGGAGGCGGGGTTTGGGGAGAGGGGCTTAAATAGGAGGTGCCCTCCCCGATTCCACGCGACACCCATTGTCCATGCATAGGCCTGCAACTTGTAAGTACTCTCAAACCCTGAAACTCCTTTCCTATATACTGAAAATTCGGCTCAACAAATTCCAGATTAGAATGTCATCAATCGTGACATCGGCATGCATCGCCATCTGACTGGGCATGCGCAACGATGTTGCCACCACTGCCGTCGCTACGGCCGCACCTTCCATTCCGCTTGCCATGCAACAAACTACGCTCGTGTTTCCCGATTGCATACCTGCGCATACTGGTATCGTGCTGCTTCCCTTGCGTCACCAACTCCCTGTATTGGCACATTCTGCCCTCCTAATGGTCCATGCAGACCTTGGATGAGGAGCACCGGCAGATCCGTGCGGGATTTCCCCGCCTCTCAGCCGCACTGGAAGTGGCCCGTGCCATTGGCAAGTTGAGCGCGCTCAGAGCGGCTCGAAGTGCAGCAGCTGGAGGGGGACCGGGTGCTGGACCAGGGCTGGTGGCGGCGGGCCGCAGCATGGCGGCGGCGGCGGAAGCCGCGGCGGCCGCTGCACCGGCGGCGGCGCTTCAGGCCCATTGTCGGTCCGTGGTCGAACAGCTAGATGCGAAGGTGTGCGAGGAAATGCTGGCGGCGGGGGGAGCTCAGCTGCCTCGGCCGGCTAAGCGGCCACGGACAGGTGGGCGCTCTGTGGAGGACGCAATCGCATTCTGTTGGGATCGTAGGAACCGATAGAGATTGAAGGTCCAGACACTGGCCTGCGCTTGCGGGATGACGGAAACGTGTTGCTTAAAAGCATGTCCAGCGCCAATGCATGCACACACTGGGACCAGGCAATCACCATATCATGCCATGCTATGTCATGTCATTCTGTTCATGAGTGTTACTCCCGGCAGGATGAGACGTTTTGCGTTAGCACCATAACGTCTGTCCGACCACAACGCTCTATGCCCACGTTTACCCTTTCGGCATGGTGCTACTTTCCCACCCCATTCCCATCCTCATCCCCATCCCGTGGCGCTGTGCTCACCTCATCTCTCCGGCCGCTCCATGGCAGGTGACACGCCAGGACACCAGCCCGCCCCACCCTCCAGCACCTCCCTGCCCAGCCCACCTGCCACCGCCACCGCCGCTGCAGCCTCTCCACCCCAATCATCCGGCCCCACCCCGGCCGCCCCTGGCCCCGCGTCCACCTCCTTCACTGTAACCGGACTGCCCAAGCCCCTGGAAACCGCCGCTCAGCTCCTTGGTGTGCTGCTGCGGATACGTGCGCTGGACGGCTCAGCAGGCAGCATGGCCGGGGGTGCGGCCCCAGCCCTGGGTGGCATGAAGATACATGTACTGGACGATAGCGGGAATCCCCTGAGCCTGCCATCGACTCTGACGGCCACCCTCATGGCTGCGGCACAGGGCCAGGCGCCTGGAGCCAAGGCTGGGTCTGCACCCGGGGCAGCTGGTGGGGGGGGCCAAGCAAGGTTGGACGGGGCGTTGTTGGCAGCGAGCGCAGCGCGGCTGTGCAACGCCACGCAGGTAGGCTTGGTGGAGGGGAGGTAAGGGGTTTTTTCGGGCTAGGGGAGAGCGCTGGGAGCTGAACTTGGCACTGGACAGGTGGGCGATGGTTTAGCGCTCCACGCCGCAGAGGAGCTGGGCGAGGGGAGGTGCGCACATTGAGCCCCGGCTGTCTTCCCTCTTTTCCGTGTTCCGCAGGTGCGAATGCTGCTCCCCGGCGTGCTTGTGGCCAATGTGTTGCTGGAGGGCCCGGGCAACCCCGCCCCGCTGCGAGTGGCGGTGGACTGCGCGGACAAGGCCTTCGAGCTGGACCCATGGGCCACTCCCACCACCCAGGTGTGGACGCGCTCAGGGCTGACACTGCTGCGGGGCCACTGCCCCGCCGATCTACAGCTCCACTATTCAGCCACCACCTATCTCCGATTTGCTTCGTCTGTCTGAAAGCCTGGTTAAGTCCCGTCCCTCCACCCCATCATCACGCTGAATGTGACTGATGGTGTATGGCAGGTCTTCCGGCGCGTCAGTTCCCTGGCCACGCGCGTCCTCACCTACTACAATAAGCGTGCCTCGCTGTCAGCGGCGCACCGGACCTTCACATCTACATCACTCAATGCTGCTGCTCCCGCACCTGCCGCCGCCACGGCGGCCGTGGGGTTGCCTGCCGGAGCTGCGACGACCGGCGTCGCTGCGCTGCTGCCGCCTGAGCCCACCAGCCCTGGTGCAGCGGCACTGGAGGACTTCCTGTTGTGGCTTCTGAGTTGTCGGGACGTGTTCTCTAAGCGCTGTGCCGCTACCGGGCGCCTGATGGCCTGGGACCCCTCCGTGCAGTACCCCGTGCCGCCCATCTTCCGGGTGTTCAAGTGAGCCGTTCCCGCTGCTGTCCGCGTGGGGTGACGTTATCCATCGCGCATCATCACGGCGTGCGTCAGTTGAGCTAGGAAATCAATATGTACATGGAAAGGGGATGTCCCGAGTGGGAGAGGGTTCGTGCAGCGCTGGGGTCAACGTAGTATCGGAGTCGTCACGCACAGGTAGCGTTCGCATAGAGCTGCGGGCAGCTAAGGGGACAAACCCTTGACCATGCACAGCACACACATCCCAATCTATGGTTATTCTCTCCAATCCCGCTTAGTCTGTAAGACCACGGCTTTTGCAAGCCTCGTATCGCAGCACCTGCTCCACTTTTCACCTTGCATGTTTGTCCCTACCTCCGGCTTTGTCTTTCCCTCTTTCCTGACTCCCCGTCTCCCCATGCTCCTCCTAAGCCCTTGCCTGGTCGGTGCCTTGTCGACCCCTAGGCTGCCGCGCGAGGAGCTGCGGCTTCGTGCTGTGGACCTGTCCCGTGTGCCGGCCTACCACATGCATGTGGCACCCGTGGAGCAACTGGGCTGGGCGGAGGATGTGCCTGCGGAGGCAGTGGAGGAACTGGGCAGCAGCGCCGCCATCATGGAAGTCACCTGCAGTGCCCCGGGGGTAGGCCCAGGTGCCAGGAGCCTGGGGCTGGGCATCACTCCACTGGTGGCCATGCAACGGTGATGCGAGAGATGGGCCAGGGGGGGGACCCGTCTTTGGATCTGGCTGCAGGGCCTATGCGGATGTGAGCGAGCAATGCATGAAAGGTCGGACTCAGCGCGGCCTGTGTGCATAGAAAGGTAGATCGCAGGATGTTGATGTGCAGTGGCGTTATTCACAGTTAGCCTCTACTCCGGTTTTACTCATGTTACATGTAAATTGTCAGCAAGTTGTCAGCTACCTGAGACGTTAACAAGCGGTGGGGTACCCTGCCAAATGCACCAACTCGTGCAGGCGGCAGTGCGGCACGCGATAAGTTGCAGCTTGACCTAGGCTCTGTGCGCAGAGATCTGTTCCAACGACGTACCGCAGCTAAAAACATGCAGTACAACCACTTAGAGCTTGACAACACCCACATGAGCGTTACAATAAAAATTTCGCGATGCTTGGGGCGACGATAGGATACAGCTGTGTTTGCAGCCCCTCGTTCACACCAGAGCAACACACTTTCAGGCTCGCAGGAAATGGTAGACATGGCGAACAAATCTGTGTCTTCTCAGGAACCCGTGCAGCGGAGAAAATTTCTATGTCCCACTGCGCGACACTTATCGAAACTCCCTTACGCAAAATTGTACATGACCTCGCTATTGAGCGAAGTCAAGCAGCTGCAGGGGAGATAAACCGCCACGCCGGACGTAGAAAAAACTGGAAACCGTCAGTGTAAACTCAGTGCCGTTACGGTCAATCCAGGCGTGGCGCGCCAACCGGCAACGACCTACCCCTTCACCCTCACAACAGATAAACAAACCGTCAGCGAAGTAACAGAGACCAGCGCACAGGAATGCTATCATCATGTCACCTCACGTTGGGTTTCGTCCAGTAGCCTCAGCGGCACCTAAGCCCCACCAAGCTCCACGAAGTCCGGATCAGGCCAGATTAGGAAACAGCAAAAACGAACCGGCATTCAACCATCAGGCCAACTCTCAACTCCACCCACGCCACTGGACAACATTTAGTGCTTCTTAGTGAACGACTCCAGGTATTCAACCTCCTTCTTGGAGCCGATGAACAGAGGCACACGCTGGTGCACCTTCTCCGGGTTCACGTCCAGCACACGCTCAACACCCGTTGAGCCCAAGCCGCCGGCCTGCTCGGCAATGAACGACATGGGCGCGCACTCGTACAGCAGGCGCAGCTTGCCGTTCTTGTTCTTCTTGTCGCCGGGGTAGCCGTAGATGCCACCATATAGGAGGGTGCGGTGGAAGTCGCCCACCAGCGAACCGATGTAGCGAGCCTACAAGGAGCGGGCGGGGCATGTTAAACAGGGAGAAACCTCCGTGAACGTCCCTGAGCTGGAACGCATACAATAATAAACAGAGCAAAGGCATAGCAATGGCTACCCAATTCGACCGACTTGCTGCCCCAAGAACCCGTAACTCGCTTCCACACTTGCAACCATAAACCATACAATTGCAAGGTCCCGCAAGCAAAACCCGAGTCCGCATCGTGCTCAAACTTTCCCAGGAAGAGTCCTCAATGCAGCCCGGAGCCTAACCCTGAAACGCGCATACTCACCGAGTAAGGCTTGCCACCCCACTTGGACGGGTCCTTCAGGCTGTCCATGTACGCCCGCACGCTCTCATCCCACATGGCGTAGTTACCCTCGTTGAATGAGTATATCTTGCCAACCTGCGGACAGTGCAAGAAAGACGACACGCCCAGACGCGTTAAGCCTGCCGCAGTGTCTGTCACATGAACACCTAGAGTAAGGGCGGAAGAGGCAAAGGCCGCCGACACGACGGGAAAGCCAGTACATGCAGAAAAGCACAGCTGCATAGGCATGGGCACCCCAGAGCTCCTGCCACAGACGTAGCAAGTTCACATCACCCGAAGTTCACCATCTCAACTCCGGAAGGATCTATCCACAAATGCCCACACCAGTAAACCTCTCCCGCCTGCCCAGTTCCCCTAGCGGCCAGGACAATGTGAGGCCCTCGCCACCTCCCACCTCCGGGATGCGAACGTTGGGGTGCGTCAGCACAAACTCGCCGATGAGCGGGTCCATGGTGAAACCGAACACGCCGTTGCCGATAGTGATCACCAGCACCGTGGAGGACGAGTACAGGCAGTAGCCAGCGCACTTGAGACGCGAGCCTGGCTGGCACACGTTCATGACGCACTGCTCCTGTGGGCCCAAACAAACAGGGTGGGCCGGGAAGGATGCGCGACGGAGTGACGAACAGTTGACGTTTGCGGAGATGAAAGGGTTGTCAGCAATTTACCCAGATCTACGCAGCGGCAGGGTGGCAAGGAAATTCTCTACTCCCAGGTATCCATCATCTCGTAGCGTGAGAAGCACAAAAGACGAACGGGGTTTTGGTGCGGACATCATCGCAGGCACACGCTGCAAATATGTCGTACAGATTGCTGTCCCTGATCTGGCCTCCGGTCCATGGCTGCAAGGTTGCCAGAGCACTTTGAGCCCCGCACACAACTCAGCGCAGCTAACTTAGCAAGCCGCGCGAGAAACTCCCGTTGCACCCACCATCATCTTCTGCGGGTCGTCCATCGCGTCCAGGGGGCACTCCTCTGACGGCTCGTAGATGCCGAAAATGGAGCCCACGCTGATGCCAGCGTCAATGTTGGACGAGCCGTCCAGCGGGTCGAACACCACAATGTAGTTGCCTGTCAGGGAGCGGTCCGCCGTGATGTCAAAAAACGACTGGCACCACAAACCCCGATAGAAGCCGAAACTTGCGGCGCATATCGGGAAAGGTGTCACGCGCACATGCACGAACATTAGCACGGTATTATGTGAGGGGTTGGTCAAGAGCGTGGTCTGGGCCAACGAGGCAACATGGGCCCCAATATCATCTGCTGCGCGCTGGCGCGTTGCCAACTAGCCAAGCATTGCCAACAAGACGCTGCCTGACCTGGGCCTCCTCCTTGCGGCCTACTAACATATGTAGCCATCGGTTCGACAACTCTTTCTCACGAAATGCTCTTCACGGGCGTAACCTGGCCCAAACGAAATCCCGAGTACACATTACATTGCTGGACAGTTACAGTGTGCGCACAATTAAAGCGAAAAATGGCCAGGTTGCAAGCCAGTTGATAGAAGCACTGCAACATGCTCCGTTACACTCAAATATGGCCGCACGTTGACACCCCCTACCCTACCCGAGTAGGTCTCCTCCACAGCCACCGGCTGGTCCTCCTCCTCCGAGGCGATGATGCCCTGCAGAGATGAGAGGCCAGGAGAGGGTTTCCGAAATACAGAGCCAGAGTTGGAATACAACAGTACAGCGCGTGTGCGGGTCTGAATTCAGACAGTGTAAAGCGCGACAGGGTAAGCGGCCTCACATGCGTCTGCCTGCCGCCATGCTCGGCACAACTTTCGGGCCCCTAAGATTGCCCCGGGAAACAGCGACTGGGCCCCGATGTGGTCGGGGTGGCCTCCAGGCCGCCACCTTGGATTCCTAGGAGCGTGAGGTGACCATCCCGCATAGTGGAAGCCTGCCTGGCCCCCCTCCCTCTTCCTGTACTTCTACTATACTCACGGTGCGGCCGCACGAGGCGAGGCAGTTCTTGAACACCTCGTTGGACACGACATCCAGCTTCTTCTGGTCCTCACCCTGCAAAACCGGAATTCCGCGCAACAACCGGCGGGTGTAGTAGTCCATGCGCGTGCTTTAGGGCAGGGTGCGCTTTAGGTAGGGCAAGGGCACGGCGCGGTGTCTGCGCTGGTACCAAGGATAGCTGGGATGGTGTCCTTTATAGGGGCGCGGTACACCCTAGGACGTCCGTAATGCCGCAGACCTGAGACCCAGCTCAATATGGCACCTATGGCGCCTAATAAGAGGCCTGTGCGTAAAAAGCCCGGAGGGTTCGCATTTGCACACTCAGTCAGCCTTGCATTCCATGGGAACGGGGCCCGTAATTCCCAACAAGTTTTCCAAATACCCGATTTGTAGTGCGGTAGACACCCCGATAATGCTAAAACGCAGGATCTCAGGGCTAATTGTTACCCTAATTGCCCGCGCGTGTAACGTCAATCGCGAGTAATGAGCCGTTCGGCCCCAGGGGATGTGGAAGCTATGAAGTGCCAGACAGAGCTTTGTAGATTAACAAGCATTTTTCTGGGGACCCCGCCGCGCGCACCCTTGCCAGCACTTGCCTGGACGTTCTGATTGCCGGCAACACCGGTCAGATTGGAAATGCCAGCGCGGTTCACCAGCGAGGAAATCTGCTTGCAGGCAAGCGCGACCGACGAGATAACGGTTGCCAGCTCGCCATCGATCGTGCCCTTCATCTCCTCCTGCAAAGTACAATGGAATTGCGCAGTCAGTTGCACGTTATAATCAATCAACTAGACAATGCTGGCCCACGCCTCAATTACCATTAACTCCACCACTTTAGGACATATTGGGTCCCACGGCAGCTTCACTGTAGAATACACCTTGTCAAAACTGTCAAAATGCGCACCTTCAGCAGCCAGGTTGTGAGAGTGAAGAGCTCATACTGGCTGCTCTTGGTCACAGGCTTAGCAGGCGCCTCGACAGCGGCAGCAGCCTGCAGACAGGCAGCTGTTAATAGGCAATGATGCAGGCAGCGTCCCACAACGGCCTACCTTAGCCACCACCGAGCGGCGAGCAGCAACAGCCGAGGGCGACGAAGTAAAAGCACCAGCAACGGAGCCCTGTAAAGCAAGAAGCAAGAATAACTGAGCCAGAGGGAAGGGCAACCGACAAGCCACTCAGCGCACCTGGCGAGGTTGAGCGACCGCGCGGACTGCCACCACCTCCTTGCGGCTGGCCTTGGTGGCAACGCCGGCCTGGGTGACGGTACGCTGTGCGATGGCGGCCATTTTGAAGGTGACCGGTCAGTGCGACTCATTCTGTGCAGATAATTGTCCCTTATCTTCAACGCGAAGTGCCGTACAGCAACCAATTCTTGTTCGGATTCTCAGCGCAATTGCTTATAATGCACTGTTAGCAGTGAAATCAATATATCCATGCTCAATTACAGTGATTGAATGAAAGCTGTCCAGTTACTAGTCCCTTTACCTCACGTAAAGTATGCGAAAAGCAGATGAAAATGAGGCTTCAGTCCGTTTATTAGATTTTAAACGAATGTACAAAGCGAAAGATCCTTTACTATCGCAGTCATCTTTATATATTGGGCGCGAGGAAAGTCCCACGGGCCGTGTTTTGGCCCCCACAAGACGTCGGAGACTGGGCATTTCTCGGTAAACTATTTTTCGGTAGGCAAAACTCATGGCCAGGTTGAACTGGATCCACCGGATCTTATGCACACCCTAATCCAACCGTGCACCTCCAGGGTTTGCCGATGACGAAGAACATGGCTTGACAAGATGCTAGAAGCACCATGCATTCCAGTCAGTAGGGTAGACAATCATCCGTTTACAGTTGTTTTGCACCTTTCTACTTCTGGCAAAAGCCCTGAGAACATGAGCCTTATGGTTGGCACAGGATGTGCGGCGTCCAGTCCATAACCGGCCGCATGGATCCGCCGTAACCACCGGTTGTTATTCAACAACGAAAGCCGTTAAGACATGTCTTCATCATGCTTCCCACTGGCGTCGAATCCAAAACACCAGACTACGCCCACAGAGTCAACATCATCTCGCGCTACTGGAACACTGTCCTTCAGGCCGAGTGTCATACACAAGAGCAACGTCCACGGCACAGCGCGAAACTCGCAAAACCGAAACACGAGTAGTAGCAGCAAAGCGTTCACCCGCTGCTATAAGGACAAGAAAAATTGGGTACCACCGACAAAGGCCTATAAATTAATGAATATCACCAATCCGCACATCTGCTCTGGTGCTGTCCCATTCTGCCGGTGATGAAGTTAAATATATGCAAAACCATGTAGCTCCGCCATGCACCATGCACTTGTGGCGAATGCAGCCATCCACGCCATGCCCCTGCTGCCGCCCGCGCGCATCGCCACGTGACCTCCCCTCCAAGTCAGGCATCATCGGGTAATACTGAAACAACGCGCGCATTACTTCTGACCTTGCAAAGTGTTCGCTCTGCCGTTTTCCGTTTGTTTAATTATCCAAGTCACGATGCGGGTTTTTCCTGTTACCTCCCATGCATGCAACGCTCCATGATGCGCACGCGATGTGCACCGCAATGGCAAAGACAGTCCCGGGCCCATAGGCAAATATAGATAGGCCCCTCTCGGTCTGCAAACTGGTACCCAGCCTTATTCGTTTCGTCCGCACACCCGCTGGGCACTCTTAAGCTTATTTTGGGAATCACGAAAAGCAGCTACTGATAGCAAGGGCGTCCCCCGACGCACGCAGCGGATTAACCCCCTCCCTCCGCGGGCCTCCCTACCGCGGGACCGTCCCGTCAACGCGGACCGGCAGCAGCGGGCCCGCATCCACTGCAGCCAGAAAGGGGTGCCGCAATGCCTCCTCCGCACTGAGCCGCTGCTCCGGATCCACAGCCACGAGCCGCACCACGAGGTCCTTGAGCTCATCCGGCAGGAAATCCGGTAGCGCCGCCTCACCGCGCAAGAAGCCCAGAACGCGACCCGTTTGTCGGTGCCACGCGGCACACACCGTCAGCAGGACGCCCACAGAGTACAAGTCCGCCTTGACACTGAAGGCGCCCTTGCGCTTCGTTTCCGGTGCCGCAAAGAGGGGCGTGCCCGAGGCAGGCAGGTGCAGCATGCCATCGGCTGCCACCCGCTGCATGCAGCCTGCATCACCCACCATCAAGCGGCCTTCCGATGTTCGCAGCAAGTTAGAGGGCTTGATGTCCAGGTGTGCATAGCCCTGGCCGTGCAGGGCTTCCAGGGCTGTGAGCACAGACACGGCCACCTGGGCGATGCGGTAAGGGGGCAGCAGCGGCTGCGACAGCGCCCCGCGGACCTCACTTAAAGCATCGGTCTGCAGAGGAGGGAGTCGTAAGATGAACAGTCAATGGGAAAAGCAGGACATGAAACGCTGCGGAAGAGCCCCTGCGGCCAATGCGAGCTGTCATGAGGGGCGCCATGGCTCACATTTAAAAGTACATGCCGATGAGGTCCATACGCACGCACATCCGCCAAGTTCAAACACATCGAGCTGTACATTACAGCCGACCAACATCCCCATCGTCGCGCGTGTCGTCGAGCACAGTTCACCCAAGGTGCCAATCCCAACGCATCCTGGTGTTGCCCAGACAGCGCCTCCCGTTGCGCCCTTCACAGCTGCAGCTCGCAAAAGACTCATCTCAACGAGAGCCAAAGGAAAGCCATGCACGTCAACGAATATAGTATGACTGCAGGTGTTGAAGATCCCCATGGCGCACCCGCACCGCGCCCAACCCCATGGCTCCCCCGGCCGCACCAGCTCGTGCTCCAGCGTGCTCCCGGCCGCCAGCTCCATGAGCAGCTCCTGACGGTCAGGGTGCGTGGCAGTACCCAGTAGCCGCACCACAAACGGGCAACCTGCCCCGGCACGTAGCCCCTCCACCTCTCGGGCGAATACAGCATCTTCCCGGGCGCGCATGTGCGGGTCGCGGCTGCGGGGCATGGTCTTGCGCGCTGCCGGCAGTGCGGGGCCACCCTCTGGTAGCGCTACATGTACCAGCTCCACTCGGCACGTCGCACCGGTGCCTAGGAGCCGAGATGGCTTGCAGCTTTCTAAGCCCCGTGTGGACAAATACTGATACAACAGGACAAAGGTGGGAGTGGTGGGTGCTCGTGATTCCCTGACGAGCATTCCCTGACGAGTCAGGGAATGTAAAGAAGCCGACGCATTTCGGAGCTGCCTATAAGTGAACTTGAACGCATCCAATGCCGTGACAAGCCGTGTCTCAAAGGAACGGGGTACAGGGGGCAAGTCGCCGATGAAAATGCTTCACAACCGAAGGGAACTGCAGAACATATTCACATAAACGATAACAAGTGTTCCAACAGGAATATTAGTGATGGGCTTGCGGTGCCCCTTGCCCGTTGGACGCTTCATAGTTTTTCTAGTCGATCTTTGCTTCTCCCCTTCCCTCCTCTCGTTCCCTTGTGCTGACCATAACCCTCTCGTCCTAGTCCCTTCTCCGAAGTACCTACCTCGGCAATGAATTCCCGCGAACCCACTTCGCTGACATCACCAAATGATGATGCATCCGCAAAGGAGCTGTCCTCAATCGCACACCGCTCATCGAGCTCCCCGTCTAAAGAGGACTCGCAGATGCTTGTCTGCCGGTTAACCTGGCGCACATAGCACCAGACAAGTCATGCACACACATCAATTACGTACGTGTATTATGCATTATATGTATTAACCCGGGCAGGGTAAAGCCACGCTTGCAGAAGCATGTTGGACAGCACCTGGATGACCCCCATGGCGATTCATGCATGTGCATATGCCATATCCATGCATATGCCGGGTTGGGCTTACGATTGCGTGTCCGTCCTTGGCGGAAAAGATGGATAGGGCCGGGGCTGGGCATGAAATCCGACAGCCCTAGCTTCTCCTACCTTTGTAAAAGGGGTCAGCAGGTCGGCCGGTTCTCTCCGCAACTCTACGTGCGGCTGGCACATATCCTGCACACAGTGCACGATACAGGTGTTGCTCAGTTAAACCGAGGGAATGACGTCGCGCAGACAACCACTGCTGACTTGCACCGTTGTAAATAGGAGTTTGAGCACCATTCCCGAAAGGTAGTCAGCAATTAAAACCAACGGGCAGCAAACAACGGGAAAAGCCGCTTGATTTGAGCGCACCCCGACTTTTGGACTGCCTTCGCAAATTAAGCCGCGCTGCGAGTTCGTTCACCCGTTCGGCAAAAGCCGGGGTACTGATGGGCCCGTAACGAACTCGACGCTGACACATAAAAGCCATTCCCAACAAGATCACAGGCCAAAGCCCGATGTATCTCACCGGTATTTAAAACGACAAGGCGCAGACGATATAACGGGACCCTGTGTCGACTCAGACACCCAATCGGGAGGCAGGCACGTGTCTTACATTGCACGCATGGATTGGCGTCACCGCTTATTCCTGAAGTTTAATACCACAGCTCTTGTGTGAACGTAGAGCTTATGCACCTGGTTGCGAACTATATATACTGTTCCGGTAATAAGCAGCTTAAGGGCCTCCAAGTATTATAAATAATGAGATAACTAACCTTTTGATAGAAATAATAGGACGATTAAGGCGAGAGCTTTCGCGCTCAATTTATTGTGCATGCATAGTTTGAATACCCCCGGCAAACATTCACTGTGGCTCAGGAACGTGCCACATAGCTTCAGGAGAAGTTAGCATGCAGCAGTGGGCAACCGGTTCCCTCTCATGTAGCAAGCATGTACGGCGCTGCCAGGCAGGGCCTCCCTGCTTGCACGCATGCCTGTCATGCAGCGGATATCGGTCGGGCCGTGATGCCGGTCATGGAGGCTGACATAATTTGACAACATGTCTAAGAAAGTAAGGAAGCATGAAAAATGGCTGAATGTGCCCGTTCCTGCAGGGTGTGCTTTTGAACGACGCGTGTTGCAAGTATACGGCTGAGACCACCGTTAAAAGCGACAATGAATTACAATTAATCTGTACTGAAATATGTCATTACGGGCTTTAGACCAAAAGCTATTGGGCCGCAATATTTCCATTCTTGGTTGTGGACGTTGGTACTGGTTCGAGACGCGACTGTTTGCCTGCACAAACATGCCCATTAACCTTGCTTGAACGAATATCCTCGTTGCAAACTATCATCATGTGTCACGACTGTATAAGCGCTAGGTGCGGGCCATGTTGCATAATGTGCCGGTATAATGCGTCCCGTGTTGGAGCGTGACTATATGTATTCGATGCCAGGTGTCGCGGACGGTATGCTTTAGATAAAGCGCCCCGGTACCCCCTTCCGGCTTCTTACAGTATGGAGTTAGCAGTAGTTCGCATATCACAACTCATCAATCGCTTGCCTCCCTTATGAGCTATTGCGGCAGGGATGCATGAGGGGAACAATGCTATGCCTCCGCCGGAGGAAGCATGGAAACGTATTGTTCAAAAGGTTGGGTTGGAAAATTGGTCATATGTTGGTTAAGGGTACAGGGGTGAAACCGTCCGAGAGCTGGATGGATGTCTCAAACCGCCATTCGTCGTTGTTGCAGTCGCCCTTGAAACGTCGGCGACCCAGCTGTCAGAGCGGCCAAGCCAGCACAGCCTATAATCAACACCTCCAGTGTCCCGGCTCCCGCAGCGTCCTTCTTTCCCCCCTTTGGCTCACGCAGCATCCTACTTCCCGGCCGGCCCCTCTTCCCCCATCTCCTCCCCTTCCTCCTCCCGCGCCTCCGCCGCCAGCCGCGCCGCCACCAGCAACTCCATCACCTCAGGGCCCACGTTGCCGTACCGAATGCCGTACGCGCGTACGAGTGCCGCCCGCGCCTGGCGGTACTCCTCGTGCTGTGGTCCGAAAAGCTGCAGCGAGCGCATTGCCAGCTCCGCTGCCAGGTACACGTGGCCGTCACTGCCTGGCGAGACCCCGTCGAGGATGCGGGCACACTGGGCCAGAGACTCGGTTTCCACTGGGTCTACTGGCGGCCGCGGGTGCGGGTGTGAGTGCCGGGTGCCGGCCCTGGGCCCCCGACCGCCTAACTGTCCTGGCGCCCCCTCGAGACCACTCGTGACCGTATCCTTTCCCGGCATCTCCGCCTGCAAAGGAGTGCGGAAATGGACGAGGATCACGTGGGGAGGACTCTGTGGGCATTAGCAGGCAGCCTGAGCTTGGCTTCAGTAGTGCGACGGCATTGGCGAGATGGTGAATGTACTACGGCTCGGAGCTCGGCTCGGAGGCAATGCTTCACTGCTGAATTCATTAGGACACGGTTACCATAATACTGTATATGGTCCTCCGCACGCAAATGCCCCTGAGCCTTGCGTCACGCCCAGATCCTCCGCTCCACTCCTCCTCCCTTCCGCCCTTCCAACCAAACACCCGCGGTGCAGTATTCGAGAGAACCCTGAACCTCAATTACAAGCGTACCATCAGCTTGCTCAAAGCCGCCGCAGCGGCGAGCTCGTCGGCACAAAGGCTTATCATGTCGTACATGTCGTATACGCATGCCTGCAACAGGAAACGCGGGAGAGGGTTCTTTGGAAGGAACTGCAGTACTTGTAATGCGCAATCCTTATGGACGCACAGTGCCTTAGATGCCAGATGTGGACAGCCACTGCCACTAATGGGTGACTTGCATCCCGCCTATCCTCGCAACGAACGCATATTGCATCTACCTACGCCCCTCCACAATTTGCCCAACACGCGCAGACACCTCGCACCAGAGTATCGCCTCATGCCCTCCTTATGGGTGCGCCCGACCCGTACAACCAGCAACCACTCTTGCCCGGTCTCTGTTGACCGTGTGCCACCTAAAAACGTGATCTGGTGCAAAGCCCTTTGAAAAACCTGAAACAAGCAGACACACGCGCGGCTAACAACTTAGACGACCTGCAGCCAGCGCCGGGTCTTGGAGTTGACTTTGGGACTGGCGGTCCGTATCGCCGTCTCCACCTCCGCCTGCATCCCCTGCAGCCGGCTGTATGTCGCCTCCACCTCGGCCATATCCCCAGCAGCTATTGCCCGGTCTAGAGCCGGGGACAGCTCCTGACACGTGGCATACGTGGTCTCAAGCAGTGCAGCCAGCGGCGTGCCGGAGTACCTGGGTCCCCCGGGGAGAGGAGCAGTGGGAGGAAGGGGAATGCAGCTATAATACGTGTGCCTGCTCTCAGCAGGTTTTAGGAGGTCGTCCTCCACTTCAACCCGGAAGCTCTACAAGCCCCCAGCCCCCCGTCGCCCTCCCGACAGAAGGGCTGACCACCACACAGCTGGGGCTGGCGGGCTTTTGTGTCACGGCTACGGAAAAGTACCAATCGGCGGATATCAAATACCGCGATACGCCCAGGACACAACACGAGCGAACGACTGAGGGCTCCGGCGCGAAGAAATACAGATCACGCACAGCTCTGTCCAGGCCTTCAACACCGCATAGTACCTGGCCTCTGCCGTACACCGTACACAGCCACACGTAAAGCCGTACTGTTGACGCAGCTCCCGCGTCCGGACCTCGGACGGGGCCGTTACCAGGGACCCCAGCCAGTTGAGGCTCACCTCGGCCCCTGCAACGCAAGCGGATACGGAGGGGCCCACACGCGGGCGGAGCAATGCGACGAGTGATAGCGAGCCTTTCCACATGCCCTAACACCACGCCCACTGGAATCAGCAGTCTTCACACAACTTGAGCGGCGAGGCGTGACACGTGATCCAGTAATGAATAGCATTAGGGTAGAAATAGCTGACCTTCTTTGGAGATGTTGATAGGGTCCACATATCCCGGCCCTCTATTCGTTTATGAATCACCCCGTTTGTACATGGAAGCTGCCCTGCCTGAACAGCTCTACCTTTGGGTATTTCAGTCGAAGCGCGCACCACCAGCCGGTCCCCAACCGTGTAGGCCGTAGCGTTGGGTGAACAGGAGTGGCCGGTGAAGGCCGCCTCAGGCCACAGCGCGATGTGGCCCCGCGGCAGCTCACCGCGCAGTTCACACAACGCCAAGTCCTGGGGACAGACCCGTGGGTCGGTGGATCCATGAGTCAATCAGTCAGCCAGCCAGTCGCTGGATAACGGTCTCACGTGGGAGATGGCGCAAGCCAGCACGCCGGTCAATGAATTCACCGCCATCTGTGACCCGCGGGTCAGCCCTCCGGCACCCTACACGCTATTCAGTGCTCGCCTGGAAGTCCTCGCCCAGGCAGTTCAGGTTAACCAGCCGGTAAAGTTCCGGAGCCGAAAGCAGCGGCGGCGACCTCGGCAAGGAGCCATCCGCTGCCGACCTGGCCACCATCTCCAGCAGCGGCCTCCGCACAGGTCCGACAGTGGTTGTGCCTGCGCTACTGCCGCCACCGGGCCTGGCGCTCAGTACGCTTGCGACGGCTATTGCCGCTGTGTCTGACGTGTCTATATCCTCCTCTGTGGGCTGTAGCCGTAGCACTTTGTCTGACGTGCCGGGTACATCATGGCCGCGCCAAAGGCAGCCAAGAAGGCTCTGCTGAAGGTCGGTGAGGCCACTGAAGCTGCAGGTAATAGCAAGGGTCCGGTTCCTGTGCGCACTAGGCAACTTGGATGCAGGGTTGAGGCCTAAGGACTCCATTGCGGGCGCTCCTGCCGTGCTGACTTCTCCGCCGCGTCCGTCAGCTCCTTTGCCGGCAGCAACCGATAGCATGGCGTCCGCCAGGTCTTCATTCTCTGGTGTCGTACCCTGGCGGCAGTAGCAGATGGCTAACGGTAGCGACACCGCGAGAAGCTCCCCTGGAGCTACAGCCTGGGTGGTCCGCAGGGCGCCGCCGCGGCCCCGTGGGCCAACGGCAGCTGTAGCAGCGGTGGCGCCGCCACCCTTTGGCCTCTTGCCGGCTGGGTTCCCCCCAACCTCCACGGGGCCCAAGAACCACGGCGGCAAAACGGGCGGTTTCGAGGTGGCAATGAAGGTATCCCGCAGATCACGAAGGGCCATGGCCGCGGCAGCGTCGGGAGAGGCGGCGGCGCGCGGCTGGCCCAGAAGGTCCGCCGGCGCTGCTGTGTCGTGCGCAGCGACTGCAGGAGCTGCCCTGCCGGTGGTTGTGGCAGTGATTGTGGCAGTGGTGGTAGAGCCTCCGCCACTGCCCGCCGCGGGCTGCGATGTCTCCTCCTCCTCCTCGCCCCTCAATGAGAAGCCCTGGCGCTGCATGTTCTCCAGCAGCTCCTCGGGGCTCTGAGGGCCCACAGCGTCGTGTTGGGCGAAGTGCTCACATGTGTGTGGAAAAAGCCGACACCACGGGGTTTGTTCTCTCCGGTGATGAAGCCCATTTTTGAGATCAATAGGTAGCTGCGACTTGATGTGTGCAAGCCAGGTGTGGGCGGAACAGAGCAACAGAAAGGGTCCTACAAGCGAGCGAGCTGTTGAACCAACAGCGATGTGCATCTCAAATTGCCTCACACAGTGGTCACTCGAGGTCCCCTTGTACAGCAAGGTTCAGGTTCTACACCTCAGACACCTCAGGCAGGCGAACTGGCAGCACCTGCACGTCGGCACTGCCAGCAGGGTCTGCTGCAGTGGCGACCAGCTGGGCCCGGAACTCACCGACGGCCCGTCATTGTCGTCATCCCCGCCGATCTCCCCTTCCCTTTCCTCCGCCTCTTCCTCCTCCTCCTCCTCCTCGTCGTCGTCCAGGTCGTCGATGCCGCTTGCCTCAATCCAGAACCTGGAGCCGTCGAGCGGGTCGAGAGCCGCTGTGTCGCCCGACTGAGTGCTGCTCGAGGAGGGGGAGGAGGTCATGAGTGACATTGCCGCCATGGCGCCCTGCGTCAGTGTAAGTGGAAACGTGGTTGGTGCGGCAATAGGCGTGAGATAATAACAGGAATGCGCTGCATTACCCTTGAATTAAGGCAGCTGTGTGCACCTGCTCTTGCGCTGACGCGGGACGCTCCGCGCGGCCGATAATAATGAAGCCATCGTCTACAGCCGCGTTACCGTCAGCATCCTCATCCTCGTCGTCGTTGGATCGCCGTGTCCGGCGGCCCGTGCGCCAGGCCTTGCCCTGCCCGCGGCCACGTCCCCTGGACCCCATATTGCGGCTGGTGCCATCACGTCCGCCAGGGCTTCTAATGTTATCGCGAACGTTGTTGCGGCTGCTTGGACTCCTGTTGTTGCTGCTGGTGCTACTGTTTCGTCCGTCGCGGAGGCTCGACCGTGCAGCGGCGGCGTCGCCGCTGCTACCACCTCCACTGGCGTTCTGATTGCTTCCTCTTGTTCGACTTCCCCCAGCGGCACAGACGCCGAGTAGGAATCGCCCTCGTAGGCCTAGGTTACACCGTAATGACGTGCTAGCTTGCATGGCGCTATCTGCAAGATGAAGTATGACAACTTGATCAGAAATGTAAATATGTTGATGAGTTTCAGTCACGACGGTGGTGACTGTGTGGTTTGTGCTATCGGCATTAGTGAGCCTTCGTACAGCTTAAATTCCAAATCAATAGCACTTCCAGGTCAATGACGAATATTCCTGATCATCTTCTTAACGCAGAACGGTCCTACTGACGAAGATTGCAGGAGCAATGGTTTCTGAGAACGTCCTCGGAAGACTTCGGAAGTGAACACGGATGATTCCAGCATAATGCGATTTGGCAAACCAATTTAAATTACTGCCGCTTGACAGTTGTATGCAGAACTAACCACGAACAGCTAATGTGCAGGATGTTCCCGAGGGCCATCCGCGCTCAGAGACTTTCTTTTTGAGCTATCCACACACCGGATTTCCGCTTTAACATAAATGTTTCATTTCAAGTCAGCATTTCAAGTTGCCACACATGGGGGATGACGACCAGTTTGGGCTTGAAGTTACAGGTGTTTGTAAAGCTATCGGTTATGCCCTGCCGCAGCTTTGAACGTAGCCTCACACGTCACAGCCCAGAAATCCCCTCCTTAATGGAATTATCCACATTCGTAAGAGTGTTTATAAACATTCGTAAGAATGTTTATAGTTTCAGCTCAGATGCCGACGCAAGCTTCCTGAGCCCCAAGCTTTGATCAGGCCGGGAATACTTAGCACACAGCCTCCCATCCACCACAGCCATACGAGAGCCCACAGCCATTTAAAAATCATTCGAAGCGGTACATCCGTTCCCGAATGGTATGCCTGTAGCTAGCATGGCAGGCAGAAGACGCTTAGATGTTGGTGCCAAGGTAGGCAAGCACGCCAATGCCAAGCAGGCCACCGATGACGGTAGCGATGGTGCCGACTGTGCCCTCAGCAATGCCCGTGGTCTGCAAGAGCAATTTGGAGTAAAACCGGAACCAGAAAGGAGATTGTGCGTTGGAATGTTGGAAAAACTTCCATCCGGTGGAGTACTAGGTTAAATCATGCCGGCTATGGTCCTTGCCGAACATTAAAACAAGGATAGATGATGGCTATCTATTTTGACTCATTTGGGTTATGACCCATTCACCTCATCTACCGTCGTTCCCCACAAAGCAGCAATTTGGGACGTGTCGCAAATTCCCTGGGCCTTGGGCTCCCATAAGCCTTTGGCTCCAGATGAATTCGGCTTACCTTGCCCGAATCGGCGTCGTACTCGACAAAGCGGCGCTTGGGCGCGTTGCACTGCGGGCACCGGTAGTTGGCTGGGGTCTCCTCGAAGGGCACCCTGCGGGGCCGCCAGGACAACACAATGCGTACATGCTCATTTCGAGCAACTTCTGCATTACCCACTGACAGCTCCCAAAAATCCAGTTCAGGCGCTATCCAGCCCCGCTCTGGTCCATCAACCTCATTTGATCGCCCTAGTCGAGCCGGCAGAGCCCCGTCACTAGACTGCAGACGCAGCAGCCCCAATCGCCAATACCGCTCCCAGTGCGGCGCCATACATGCTTCACTGCTGAGCAAAACCAGCAGCTCGGTAAGGCAACGTTCGCTTGCCCCGTGGAAACATCTTGCCTTTTAGCCGCATACGAGCCCCGTCAGCACAGTACTACTGGAGTCCATATCTTGCTGCTGCCAAAAAATTCTCAAGCTGGAGGACTATTTCAGACTTTAAGCTAATTCACAAGCCTAATCATAGACACGCGAGGTAACCCGCCGCAATTGCTGTGCCACCCACGCCAGCCATGAAGCCCACGCAGGCCCCTTGGAAGGCCCAGAGGCACTGATACTTACTGGCTATTGTATTATTGCCTAATTGCAGACCAGATACGATATCCCTCTCTCGCAATGTGCATTTTGATTGCGTGCCCCTTCCTGTTGTGAGCCCTGTAATGCCCGAGAACCCCCTAATACAAACCCCTGAAAGCCGTCCAGTTATCTCCCTACATTCGAACGAAACACCTTGGCTAAGCCACTTCTCTGTAGCGGCCCTGGCACACCCGATACCCCGCGGTTGCATGGCTCACAGCCACAACGCATCCCTGAAAACTAAGCTGTTCGTAAGCTGGTGCTAATCCGGTTGCTGCACTTACTTGTCGCAGTAGATGTAGCCACAGTCCACGCAAATGTGCGTGGCCAGGGCCCGTTCCGCATCCGTTAGCTTGCGGCCGAAGCGCGCGGGCGCAGGGCGCTTGGGAAGGCGCTTCACATTGATCTTGGTGTTCTCACCGGGGACCTGTAACACGCGTCACGTGCAATGAAGTTCTGCCATCAGGCGGTTGCCGCGTCACAACTAGGACAACCAGGACAAGCCAGCCCTCACCCCTCCAGTGATAAACTTGACAACGAGGTTCAGGACATCAGAGTTCAGCTAAGGGTACTCGAACAGTGAAGGCTTTGGGCTAGGCTTGGCAGAAGAATGCCTATCAGCCAACGTTACCCTGCCTGCCCGCAACCCTTGGAGTCCCTCAACCACACCCTTACGGTTGACGCTTACGTAGATGAACGTCACAGGTGATGGGCAGTTCGTTACGGCATTGTTGGTGAAGCTCAGCTTGTCAGCCGGCCAGAGCTCGTCGCCGAAGAAACTCGAGGTGTAAATGATTGTGTCACCGGCCTTGATCCCAGCTTTCGCAGCATTGCCGCGAGCGGACTGCAGGCCACAACAATCAAAAACATGGTGAAGTAATTCGACGTAGCTTTCCCTGACGGGAACAAACAGGCATGGCTCGCACCTTAACTACGAGGCCACCACCCGGCGCATTCGATTGCTCTAGCTGCAGGCCCAGCGGCTTATCGATCTCGACCTTTTAAAAAAATAGTGTTATTGGGAAAAATAAGGGTCATGAAGCCGGCAACCGTATATCTGCAAGGATAAGGATGAATTGCACGCGGAAAAGCAAAGCTTGCCTGGACTTGCTGACCATCGGCCCGAACAGAAACAGCCGGTGCACGGCTCCTCGGTGTGCGCACAACCGGGCGCGAAGCCTTCGCTGTACCGAAAGCGCTCCCCCGAACGGCTTGCCTCTGCAGAAGTGCCATCTTTGCGTCTAATTTACTATGCAATACACGGCTCAATTATATCTATTGATGTATGTAAGTGTACTTCGTGAGTTCAGTTGCTGCTGTGTGGTCACAATCGTCCAACCCAGATGAAAGATTGGGCAAAACCAGGAGCTTGCCCAAGATTCCAGTCCTCAAACCTCCAGATCCAAGGGATTCCTTACTTACATATGTAAATCCTATCTTCATTTATGGTGCCTAGTAAGCCAAGTACACTATTCGTCAGCAAGGCAATAGCGCAGCTTCTGCAACTGTAAGCCTGGATTGCAGATGAAATAGAAAACGATTATGGTTGCATTACTGCGCCTATCAATGCTCAGATGTCGTGGACCATGGGTCATCCCTGGTCGTCCTTGTTTGGGGCTAAGGCTTGCTATAACCATTGTCACTTCGCCGCGACTTGCTTCGAGCAAACATGCCCAGTATTGTTTGGGAAGCCGCAGACGAATAGCTGTGTGGACAAGACACTGGTGGCTAACGGCGGCCCCCAACCCTTACATCGCCAGTCCGCATAAAACACACTCTGAAAAAAATCTTTCCTTTTCGTTTTTCCTCTTAACCAGAAGCACAAAAGAGCAGTCCAAAAGAGCAGTCCAGGCCATAATATCTTTGTCACTGCGTGCCGATGCCAATTTTTTTCAACTTGTGCTTGGTTTAGGACAGCAGAAGGTATCCTACCTTTCGAGCGCTGGGCAGAAAACAACATCAGTATGTGCCTCTTTCGGTTGATGTTAATCTCTTACATCTTTACATGCGCGATGCGATAAATGACCGAGGTGGGTGCGGGCGAATTCCGGGTGAGTACCGTTATGATTATCGGCGCAACACCATTTCTGGAGTTGCGGCGTGGCGCAGGCGGTTGCCAAACATCAATTAGGAGTGGGTGCCCGTGGCTGGCCACCAGGAGGGTTGGAACATGTCGTCTGGGAAGTAGTGGTATTATCAGACATTGACGCCATTACGAAGGCGTGCGATGTATGGCGGCACCTACGAGAGAGGCTCGCTCGAGGATGGGACTCGGTGGGGCTCTATCCCCCGGTCCTGCGGATTATGTGCGACCGACTTGTATTTCAATAAACCTAAACCACGAATAGGAAGTGCCACAGATGTCACATAAAAGTTTTAGCAAAAATGGCGCTCATTGTAACAACCGACTTGTGCCATTGTGTGCTGGGCTGGTTTTGTACGGTTTCAGTACATAGGAGTGAGGCATAGCTGGGACGTATCCGTAAACGGATACTCTACAGTCACCTTTATCCTGGCTTTGGAGACGGTTGCTATGCGTGAAATGGGTTAACCCCCTGGGAGTAAGAGCTGAGCTGTTCATGCCTGGCCAAGCCTTCAGTCCATCCGCGGGGCAATCTTCACGATGATGGGTGACTAACAGGGTTGCCAGCCTAGCTTTCCCCCCTGAGACCTTTACCTTGGCCGCCTATGTTGTTTCGTTCGCTTTCTGGGCAATCCTGGAAAACCGGTGACCCGGCTGTCATTTAATCATACCTACTCCTCAGCTCACCCCAGCTGCACATCGTCAGATGCTTTTTGCATACATTAAACCCTCGTCATTGAAGGGCATAAACGAGCAACCATCGATACGTTTGAATGAGCCCCAGCTACAGCTGATGGAGAGGTTCTTCTGGAGGACGCCTCGCCGACATATATTCCATTCACCCTCCTCAAAAGTGATCCTTCCCTGGAAAAGCGCGCCATCTGGCTGCCCTCTCACAGGCGCCTGCACCCCCTCTAATCTGAACGTCTGCTCGGACATCGAGATGCAAAAGCGCGTCTGCCCGTTTCCGCTGCAAATCCAAATTCTTTGGCGAGGGCGGTCGCTGTGGAGTACACGGGAGTCCACCAGGGATACGCACATATCGGAGCCTTTTGCAAGCATGCTGCAGGTCCCCTGGCAAGCTCTGGCACTTCATGGACATTCGGTACTCTGCTGGCCGGTCAAAGACCCTTGCCAAACCGCTGCCAAGTGCCGTAGGAACGGGAAACGAGCAGCGCCACGGTTACACTCTTTCACTCATCCAACAGCAGCTAACAAAGCAGTCTGCGCCTGTTGAGCTTTACCGCAGACGACGGGCCTCACGCTCAGACTCCAGTAGGGTCAAGATATCGCCTGTTACGTGGGGAATTAGGCACAACGAAAGCACACCAATATTCATGTTGTGTCAGTTGTTTCAATTCACACGCCCGTCGGGCAGGCGTCGAGAAGGCAGGAGGCCATCGACGAAGGCAAGGCCTTTAACCCAAGGGTTGAGTGATCAGGCCTTGTAAAGGAAGCCAAAATCCCAGCAAGGCAGGAACGATGTTCCTAAAAGAAGGAACAACGTACACTGAGTCGAAATATATCAGCGGCGAGCGGCAGACTCTCCGGAAACCCCTGCTAACGGGTGTCGGTCCCCTGAAACACAACCCTGCTTACCCTCACGGACGGGGCCCTTCACGTTGCGCATGATCAGACGGTTCTGATCGTCCAGGAACTTCACGCGCACCTGGGTCACCTGCACGACAGAAAGGACCATGAAATGGACAAAGTGCCTTGATTCACCTGGAAGCAATTGTCTAGTTGTAAGTCCGAGCTGAATATGGTTGGATACCTAAAAGAAAGCGACTGATAAGTATTGAAAACACTTATTCTGACTCTCTGCTCATTTGCTGCTAGTTGCGCCACCACCGCCGACGCACCTGGCCACGCGAGCCAGTGCGCCCAATAACCTTCATGACGATGGCGAGCTTAGCCGGGGCGTCCTACATATGCAATGTTTTGTTTGAGAGGGTCAAAGCTTGTTAAACCAGCCGAAAATGTAAAAGTCTGCGGTCCTGGCGGCAGAAAAAATGCTAAATCGATACGTGCTAGCCTCACCATTTTTGCGCTGCTTTAAGCTCGGGTGTGAAGAGAGAGAAAGGTAAAGCGCGAAATGGTTATAGTTGTCCGGGCACTCAAGGTACGGCGCAGGGCCCTTAAGCCGGCACTATGTTTTCTATTTGCGAACTGTACATATGTAACATGCTTACACAGAAACTATCATCTCACTGGAGTTCCAGCAATGAGCCCTACAACTGCGGTCTTGTTCAAGGGTATCGCCAAAAGCATTATCCTGAATGAATCAAAAACTATTTATAGCCTTAGCGGTTACGACTCGTTGCTCTTGAGGCTGCGCAGCCCCCCACGCAGTCGGTCAGGTACGGATTAAAGGGCGCGTTGGATGGTGTGCCGGTGTAAAAGGACGAATAAAATACGAACTTGGGGGGAGGGTCCAGGGGATAAATGAAAGGAGCGAGGGGGGAAGGAAGGGAGATAGGAAGGAATTTGTGGACTGAGCTGCGGCGGCAGTGACTTCAGGTCTCTGCGCATTTGTTGTCAACCAGGATGCAGGTGGATAGAAAGAAGGCTAGAGTTTACGTGGAGAATCCTGGGGAACGATTCAAACGAAGAGCGGGTCAAATTGGTGTGAAGCGCGGTACCGTATTCCAATCGATTGTGCAGGGCCCCATGTGAGAGATGAACTCGTGTGTTAGGGTGAGGCCCACTGGCGGGAGGACTCGCGCAGCTTGCATTGGAGGCTTTCTGGCACCCTTTACACCGCTCCATTCCTTGCAGTACCTTGTATCCCAGCATGTTGTTGTCAAAGATGCCTATTGCTCAGTCCAGCCGTGTTGCGGTACAGTAGCTAAGCCGCCAGCTCAGCTTGGTAGCAAAGCAACCCGGCTGCGAAACCCCTCCCAACACCAACCCATTGTGAAATTTGCACTAGTGGCCGATAGTGATGACAGTTACCTGTGTTGCACCGTTAACGAATCCTAGGACCTCAAGGGCCCCGGCAAGGGCCGAAGAGCCACACGAGGTCCGCTGCGACAAAACCGCTGCATTGTGGCAACTCCCGGGATTGCCCTGAGTATGGGGAGGAGGGTACGACAAAAAGACGGGTAGTCAGAGTAAGCCAATAAAGTAAAAAATACTGACCCGTGGGTGGGTGGGGGGAAAGCTAGAGGATACTGCCCCAGCAGCGAGACACACCTCTTGGTAATAGTCAAAACAACGGCAGTTAAAGAACCAATGCGCATGTGCGACCCAAGTAGAAGCTTGGAGCCCGCTGCCGTACCGTGGTCCGACACATGCATGCATGCATGCGCCCTGCTTCCACGCACCACGGCAGTTCCTTCGCAATAACTTGCCTACCTCTACACTCATACTTCGTCAGACTACCTCAGCACGCGGTTCTTCAGTATGACCTGCAGGACATAAAAAAGTGTAATCCCTATTTCCCCGCTTTGCTGCTGCTTAAACGTCTGACTTTAGCTATTAATCATTTGATTCGTCGCGTTGCATTATCAAACCCGGTTTCTCCGAACTACCAAACAGTCACTCGGCATCGCCTGGCTCCAGCCTGCCTGCCGTTCGAGCCTCCGGTTGTTTGCCACCCAGACGCAACCATCATCACCTCCACAAGTTGCACTCTGCCTTCCTGCACCAAGCTTTCATCCATCTCTATTTCCCTTCATGTAATCATACCCCTCTTGCTGTACTGGTGCTGAAGTATGGTGTTACAGGGTGGTGTAGCTTCACCAGCGGCGCCCTTTCCCGAGGCAGTTCCCTGCTCTCCCCTGCGAGAGGGGCACCCTAATCCATTCACCCCATCCGACTCCAGAGTGTATTCGTTGGGTTCAGTAACTCACCACCAGCATCCAACCAAATCGAGCGGATCAACGGCAGCACAACTTAGATCTTGGTCAGCTCGCAGGTTGATATGATCACATCCTACATCGTCCACAAGATAGGGGATCACCTCCCAAATCAACACCCCTTGCACATGGAGGGGGTGACAGGCAGAATTGAACCCGGACACTCCGGGAGCAGAAGTCAA
Source organism: Volvox carteri f. nagariensis (assembly GCF_000143455.1). Classification (NCBI taxonomy): domain Eukaryota; kingdom Viridiplantae; phylum Chlorophyta; class Chlorophyceae; order Chlamydomonadales; family Volvocaceae; genus Volvox; species Volvox carteri. The sequence continues at coordinate 724,465 of NW_003307552.1, read as the reverse complement.
GCCTTAACCTCTGCCAGCCGCCTGCTGAAGTATGCTACGGCCGTTATGATTGCATGTCATCGGTGAAAGATGGTTGGGTTGGGTTCAAAGCCATGCCGACTTTGGTGATGGGTACGTGTTGAGGATTAACTAGCGAGCATCACCTTGATACAAAAGGCCGTATTGTCTAAGTGTTGTCAATCGGGGCTGTGAAGTGTATATTAGATATTCGCAGTGGTACTCGGCCCATCTGTTGAGCCCGGATCGCTCATCCTGCAGCTTGCTTCCCAAGCTGCGTGATCAGCAGCGCTCCGTTGACACTCCGTTGACATGCGTTGCGTTGCGATCGGGACCCTAAGGTTTACCAGTCAACCAGGAACGGTTTTGCTGCTTGTTGCCGCAAGCGTTTGCACGGCATCATGCAAAGCTGCAGTACGTATCACTCTCCTCCAGTTTGGGCGTTTATGCTTCTTTCTGCAAAGCCCCAGCGCTCGCACGTGTCTCAAACCACGTTTGCACCACGCAAAGTCGCGCAAACCACATGCCCAAGCCACATACGCCCTCGCATAGCAGTCCGTACCAGCTACCCAAGCTTACAGGTCTATCCCGGGCTTTGCGCGGCCTATTCTGGACTCGTGTTGGCTGCGGGATGCACTTACGAACCTTTGAGGTTCATAGGAACAAGGTTAATTCGTCCCGGCCAGCCCCGTGCTTGCAGCCTAGTTACCAGCCATGAAGCACGCTTCCTCAACATGCGCGGTGTGAACCGCTTCTACGCTATACCTTCTCGAGTTCTGCGTAACCACTATCCGGGAGGGCTGGTGGCCCCGGTCCTGGTATGGCACAGTTTGGCAACCTGGCAGTTTGGCACCCTGGATTATGCGTGCAAAAGCTCATTGCAGCGTCCGCACGTCCAAGGTGGTTAGGTGTGACCGTTGGCGCGAACCCGCGAAAAGTCCAGAGAGCGCTCCTGAAATCCTAACCAATGGCTTACAAGCTACCATCTGGAAGTACTTGTCTTTTGTTCCGGTCTAAGATACCCCTGCGACCGATACTTTAGTGCTTCCGACGCGCAACTCGGGGACCGGAGACTGTTGTCGGGGTCATGGATCCCCCGGCACAGGATGGCGACTTTACGGATGAGGATATGGAGTTGCAGCTAGCGCTAGCACTATCACTTCAGGTGCGTTCTCACGATCACCCGAGGCTCTAGCCATTCCTCCCAGCACGCATCGAGGCTTAATTGTACAGTGACAAAACCATTAATCCCATCACGTGATGTGTTTTATTGCTAGTTGTATTGGAGTTTCCATGTTACACATTGCCTGGTCGAATGGGTTTTCGGACATTGCCTGACAAAGGAAGTATTTGTCCACTCCATGTGACTGCGTGCATCGCTGGCCGCTCTCCGCAGGAAACGACAGCGTCAGATCTTGGAAATGCTCCGACAGGTGGAGCGGCCCCTGCGGTTTCTCCTCCTGCCCCAGCCCCCGCAGCGGCCCCTCCGCTGGCCCAAGCCCCGGCAAACGGTGTCCCTCTTTCTAACTTGTCCAACTTAGCCGCGCTGCTATCCCAAGGACTTATAGGTACGTGAACCACCCGCCCAACTTCATCCTAGGGCTAGCGTTACGCGAATAGCACATAGAGGATGGCCTTTCCTTCCATCATGCTTCATGCCCGTAACTTCCTCGCGTCCGCATCTGGTCTTGCGTACGCTGCGCCCTTGCAGCCGCTGGGACGCCTCCAGCAGCAGCACCGCCAGCACCAGTAGCCCCCGCCCCAGCTCCACTGGCCCCACAGCCGGCGGGTGGCGTTGATTTGGCCTCTCTACTGCAGCAATTCCTCGCGGGTCACATGCCACCACCCCAGCAGCAATTCCAGCAGCAGCAACAACAACCAGCGCAGGACGCTGCGGCAGCGTTGGCCGCTGCGGCGATGGCAGCGCTAGGCGGCGCGCCCTTTGGGCAAACCGCTGCCTCTGCGGCGGCTTCAGGCAGTGCAACAGCAAGCACTGGTGCCAGTCGTGCGGCGGCTGCGCGAAACGGCCCGCCGCTGCCATCAGGACCCCCCCCAGGCTGGGCGGCCCGTCTCCAAGCCTGGTACAACTCCGCCAAAGCGCCAGCGGCGTTCAGTGCAGGCAGTGCGATGCTGGCGGGGCCAGAGCAGCTTCAGGCGTTCCTGGGCCACCTTGCAACTGCACTGCAGGTCCGCGCCATGTGGATGACTGGAATATGAATTGGGCTAGATCTTACACGTGGCGTGTTTCCGGGGGGGGGGAAATACCTGACGGGACTGGCCTGGTTCAGGAGCACGGGTGATGACGTTCCTTGCGAAGGACCTGCAACTTTGAAATACCCGATCCAGATCTCATTTGTCCACGAGCGTACTAATTCCCCAGCGCTTGCTAGTATGGACAAGTTACATTTCCCTGCATGACCCAGCTGGTTCTGGCGGCTGTTTGCCCTGGCCAACTCGTTGAACTGCAGATCAAGGTGGTGGCGGACAGCACAGCGATAGCGGCTGGGACCCTTTTCCTGAAGACTGCGACCACAGCGGGGTAGGTCTACGCCCGACAGAGCGGTGCTGGGCTTGGGGAGATGCGCTGTAGGAAGCCAGCAGCGCACCTCTCGACTCGTTAAGTTGCAGCCACAGACGAGTTGCAACCACAGCCGCCGGATCCAACCTCCATTCCTCTCGTGCTTTAGGGTGCAAGAGGTTCTTGCTCCTAACCGGGCCGAGCGGGACCCTGTCCCCCAGCCTGGGTCGTTTGCTAAGCCCAAAATGTTAGGCGTGTGGCCTGCAGGCTGCTTCCATCTCGCACGTCATCGTGCTTCCCATGCGTGTGAAAGAAACGTAACTGCATCTCTGCCATGTAAATCTAACTGCTGCTGCATTATCCGGTATGACCCCCTTCCTGCGCTGCAGTGGCAGCCGGGAGGTGACCGCGGAATCCCTGAGGGGCTTGCTGGCGTCGGCACTGCTGCAACGGAAGGTGGCACCTAAAGATAAGCTTCAGGTGTGTAAGCGTTTGCGCGTGCTTCAGCTGGTAAGGAAGGGCGATACATGGGAAAGGGCCGCGGGGTAGAGGCGCGGGCGCTGTCGCCGTGGGTGGCTTGGCGCTCGTAGCACTGGAGGTTGTCAGGAAGCGGAAGATGGAGCGGTTGGGACTGACGAGCACTCGGTTCGGGGTTTGGGTACGTTGGTAGAAAGGTATTTTTTCTTTCCCAAGTACAAGCACAAATATTTTGCGTCCCGTTGGCCCTCTCAGAATGCGCGTTGAGGATGTGTTTTAACCTTCGTCCTGTTTCACGCCTACCGTCTGTGGCGCTATCGTCCTGGGGCCCCGGTACCCTATCCCCCCGCCAGGCGATTCACCGCGTCCATGGCACGCTGCCGTCGCCCGCGTCGCTGCCCGGTGATGGTGCTGGTGGCGTGGCGGCTGCCCTAGAGCTGTTCTCGGGCGTGCTATGCCGCGAGGCGATAGCACTCCTGCGGGACGATGGCGCCGACCTGTACTTCGACACGGGTGCCCAGACGACAGCATTCGTGGATGCGTTGGTGGGGGGGTTGGGGTTTCGCTGCCGCCGCGGTGACTGCGATAGCTAGGCGAGGAGCCGATGGTTAAAGAGCCCTTGCGGCACCGCCGGCGCAGGGCGCGGCTTGCGGGGCACCCTGTGGGGCACCACGCCCTGGTGTATGCGCGCGTCTGGTAGCCTCCCGTTGCCATCCTGGAGGCCAGCTTGCCATGCCTGCAAAGATCCTCTGCAAGTGGCGCACCGCCGCCGTGCCGCGTGCAGACGTTGTGTGCGCCCTGCCATTCGCAGCCTGGGCAGCCCGCCCTGGAACCGGCAGACCAGACATACCTGTGCCCACAAGCTAGCTGCAAGTCCAGCAACCCCTAAATGATAGCTCACTGCAATAACTGCAACAACCAACATGACTTCCATATCTGGTCTTTCCCTCTGTTTTCATGGGCAGTTGACGTTCCGCAAATCCTTGCAAACAAGGTTTCCTTCGTATCCTCCCTACGCATGTCCATAGGCCGGCGGCAGTGCTACCATGAGTGAGGTCTTCCTGGACTCGTTGCTGGATGCATCCGCCACTGAGCGCGAGGCGGCAGTGTGGAGGCGGCTCATGCGGGACGCCATTCGGTCCGCCTTTGCTCCAGCTGCGAAGCTGACGGACGCGGCGGGCTTTGAGCGGCCGCTGGCGGTCCTGGACCGTGTCACTAGCACCCATCGTCTGCAGCAGTGCCTGGTGGGTGGATGGGGGTGTGGGCGGGCGGTTGGAGGGTTGGAGGGGAACGCGGAGCCGGGGGTCGCGTGGACGCAGCAAAGATAGTTAAACCCAGCTGGAGTCCAGCGTGTCATAGGGGCTATGGCGAGTGCCGCAGTGCCGCTGTGGCGGGCAGCCACACCTAGACGCGAGGTAATTTGTGGGAAGGAGGGACAGAAGGGCAGCGGAATAGTCATGATCCTGTCGTTTTCGGGGGTGGATTGATTTAACAGCTGGGGTGCTTGAGGAGAACCATGCTTTGCATCTGTAAGGTTCAAAGATGCCGTCCTGAATGCTGCGCTTGTATCTGAACCTGTACCAGCTCCGCGAATCGCCATATTGTCCATTCTCTGATGCCATATCGTATCCTTCATGGTGCTGCGTTGGCGGCCGCAGTCAGCCATGCTGTTGGAGGATGTGGAGGCGGCAGCCCGCGCCCGCCCTGGCCAGGCGGCGAAGGCCCTTGAGCAGTCTTGCGTGTTGGCTTCCCTGTTCGGAGCCAGCCCCATGCCTAACTCACAGGTGCGACGGCTTGTGGGAGTACCTTGCGCTTCTCGTCCTTCTGCCTTCCCAGGTGCAAGGGGCCTTGCTTGCTTGGGTGAGAGCCTCCCCAGTTTCTGCTGCGTGTGCTTTTCGCATCAGCGACAGAAGCGCCGGTGTTTGAGGTAGCCTCCGGAACCAAAATTGCGAGGCGCCACCCTTCAACCCCTCTCGGCCCACAGGATGCGCTCCACTTTTACAAGGTGACTAGCCCGGCACGACAAGCCTTCCTAGAAACGCGGGGCTACCCCAAGAACTACTCCGCTGGCCAGACATGCCGTACGGTATTGCAGGCCATGATGGCGCGTGTGCAGGTGGGCATGGAGCCGGGTTCACCCGAGTTGACTGCGCGCCTAGGTGGACGAACGTATCTCGGGTTCCCCTCGTCTCTCCCAGCGTCATCACCTCATATGCATACGGTGACGTCGAAGTCGTTGTGGTCAGGTCAACTCTGCAGGCAGCTACAGGGTGGGGCGTGAGTTTGTGATTTGACTTACACGTAGCAGTCGCAAGTCAAATTGTCATGTCCAGGGTGGCGTCCGGGCTTAGGGAGGACAGCTTGTCTTTTGTCGGTAGCTGTTACGCAGCCCGCGGCTAAGCATCTTTGGGGTACTTGGGTTTCATGCTGAGCGTGTCCTGAAGCTGTGGCTTGTTTGCCGGTTCTCCCCGCCTGCTGATGCACAATGAGCTCCTCTGATATATTTGCATATGCCGCAGGATGGTGCGGGTCACCTGATGCTGCGGCTTAGCCGTGTGAAGGTAGGCACAGGAGAAGGGACGAGGGCCACCTGGACAGCCATCCTCATCGGCGCAGCGTGGCAATCCCATCAGCATGCGCTATGTCGCCATGCCTGCCTTCGAGTCTTAGGGAAACCACCTTGGACCATCGCATGGACACTGCAGCAACTGCCCTCTGCTACTAGGTCGCTCTCCACTGCTCCTCCTCTTTCCCTCGCGTCAAGGTCTCGCAGCACGGGTAGTGTGGTCGTCTTCTTTTCTCCTGAGCTTTCCAACTGTTATTTTGTACTTGAAGACCCCTCGCATTCTCATTTCCTAACCAGGACGGCGGGCTGAGTCGCGAGGCGCTCCTGAGCTGGGTGGCTGCTGTGGGCCGTGTGAATGTGGTGCGGCGGGCGTTTGGGGAAGCGCAGGAGATGCGCAACCAGCAGGACGTCGCGGACTTCCTAGCGGGTGGGTCCGGCTTGGCGGTGGCTATCAGGTTGGCTGGTGCTGTCGTTCGTTTGAGAGGACGGGAAACGCATAGCCCGGCTCCAGAACTGTTAGAATTCTTGAATTCCCAGGAGACCACCTGCAGGTGTGTGTCTTTTGCGTGTCATGTAGCGGGTGCAAGGTCTTCTCACTTCTGCCGCACCCACGTAATCCGTGGGGCAATGCCATAGTTCCACACAGGCGGCAGCGACGGCTTCTTGCTCAATGTGACTGGCGGCTGTCTGCGTCTGGCGCAACCCTTCGTTAACGGCTGGCTGGACCTCTATAGGAACGGAGCCGATCCGCTGGCGGCAACGGCAGCCGCCGCTGCCGGCGGCTCCACACTCCAACCACTGCCTCGCTTCGCGGACTTGTTCGACAAGCACCTGCGCCCCGAGTACTACCGCACGCAGCGCCACCGGCTGGGGGACCTATCGGGGGTCTACAATGCTCAAGGTGGGAAGATGTTGGGCTTATGGTGCGCATATACCAGGAAAGTACGGCGCTAAGATGAACCCCGCCCGGGCTGGAGAGGATCGTTCATTGCCTGTCACCACACCGGTGCGCCAGCTCCAGCACCGCCCATCGGCACGTTCTACGTTCCTGCCTTGCTCGGGTGTTCAAGAGCGGATGAAACCAATTGTATCTGTTGACTGATGAGTTGCCGGAGTTATTGGGGTCCCGTGGGTTAGGGTCCTGTGTGGTCAAGTTTTGCCCTTTACCTTTACCTTTCCCGCTCTTGATGCAGGCTCACGAGGGTCCGGGGGATTTACTGCGGACGACGACCCGCCTACCACGGCGCCGCCGCTGCTAGTGCCGGTAGGGTGGGGCTGACGCGATGAGCTAGGGGATCTGACTGCTGCGTGCCGCCGCCGTGCATCAGCTCGTGTTGACCGCATCAGGACGTCTGGACTTCCGTGCCCATTGCGGGCTGGCGCGGGCATAGCCGGGTCGCGAGGGTCGCGGCAGACCCGCTCCCTGAGCTCTTCTATACCACATTCACGAGCTCCCTCCTGATGTTTCAGGAGCCCTGTGTAAGTGGCAGGGAGGGGCCAGACCTGGTCTTTGCGTCGATCTGGGTGACGGTGCACATTGACCTGTGCAGGGGAGAAGCCCACAGCCAAATCGGCACTCGCCCCGGGCCGGCTCGCTTTCCGCAGCCCCTTCTACCTTGGACCTTCTCCACCTTCCCTACACCAACCTGCGCTACTTAATTGTGCGGCCTCCTCCGCAGGGTGACATGGTGGGCGGTGAGGGCTCCCCAAGCTTCATGGCGGATGTGTTCTTCCTGACGCAGCTCATGATGCATGTGGGGCCCATCCCCTGTGTTTACAGGTGAGGGGTGTTCCGGGGCCGGGACAAAAGGGACAACATGGTATGGAACGGGTCGGAAATGAGGCGTGCAGGGTCGGGGGAAGATAGCTAGGCTTCGGAATTGGATGGCGCCTGGAAATACGGGTGCCCGCAGCGCCGATATGTAGTGCCGGAGCCGGCTTCACCCAGCATGCCCTATTCCGCACAGCACCGCGGCGCTGCTACCACTGAACGTCTTGCGGTAGTCCCGGGGCTGACCCGACCAACTCAAATGACACAACCCAAAAGCCGCCCTGAACCGGTGCCCCCAGGCGTCGCGCCATCCTGCACCGATTTCGACAACGCTACCAGATGGAAATGGGTGCGGCCGCCGGCGCCAACGGAGACGGTGGACTGGACCCCTCTGAAGTACGGAGCGGTCGCGACCCGTGGGCCAATCCGCTGGCCACCGAGATGCGGCTGTACGACGACTGCTGCGAATCGCATTTGAACGAGCCCCTGTTTGCGGACAATCTCACGGCGTTTGCGGTGCTGGAGGTGCGGAGGGGCGAAGGGCCGGGAAAGTGACCCCAGAGAGGGGGGAAGGGGAGGTACCAAGGGCAGCGAGGGCAGGGAAGAGAGGTGGCAGAGGAGAGAAGTGAGGTACAGAAAGGCGCTTGGACGGGCAGAGGAGGTTGGCAGGGTAGGGATGGCTTGAGGTGTAACCACACGCCCCAAGTGCTCCTGCTGCTGCTGCCGCTGCTGGAGGACCACGCACTCCCGCTAGCTCAAATGCCGTGAATGCCCTGCCATTGGCAGGAAAAGCCCTCAGCTGCAGCCGGGGCCGCAGACACAATCCTGGATCCTAACATTTGCCTCTCTTTTCCCACCTTCCATACGTTCCTCTTTTTGAGTGTTATTCCCCGCCACACACACATACATACATACAGTTGGACTGGATGGCCTGGCTATCGCGTGGCGGCGCGGGCGACCCCTCTGTGGTCATGCGGCTGGTGCCCGAGTACGCGCTCGGGGATGCGCTGGACTGGCTGACAGCGGTGCTGTACGCGGGCCGGGCCGACCTGGTGGCGTCCAAGCCGATTGCGGTCATCATGCGTGCAATGGTGGGTAGGGGTGTGCGGGTGGTGGTGCTGGCAGTAGATGGGTTTGTTCGGGCGGAGGGCGCTGTCCATGGGTGTGCGCTCACTTGTTGTGAAAGACAAGGCTGTGATGTAAGCGGTAGTCGGATAGTTCGAGGGGAAGACGCTCCCCGTCGTCCTCGTCCCCGGTATTATCGCCATCTTTATTTCCTTTGTTGTAGCGTCAGCGCATCAATAAAGGTGCAGGAAGGTAAGCACCTTGAAAGGAGCGTGACTCGTTAAGAAAGGCTTCGTAAGATGTCCTTCCTCCCGTCTACTCGACGGTCAAGATGATATCGGCATCAGCGGGCATCGGCAAGGTTTAACCGTACAAATGTCGTACACGTCTAGAAACATCTGGGTTCTAGACTGTTCAGTAACAGATATCAGAATATAGCATGTCTTCCATAGTGAGCATGGTTTTCAGGATGTTCACTACAAATCCTTGCTTCTGTTTGATTGAAAGCCCGGCACCCGCACACCCTCTCCGCCCGTTCTTCCCGTTTTTCCATGCTCGCGGCCGCCACCCCCGCCGACTGGTTTAGGTGACCCTCCTCAACGCCAACGACGTGGTCCGCAGCGCCATGCTGCAGAACAAGATTATAAACCTGCTGCTCGCCATGCTTGCCAGCCAGCTACAAAACGTGCAGGTGGGGTCGGCTGGTTGGCGCCGCCGCGTGGACGAACCCACCGCATTGCCACCGCTACAGGCTGCATCCGCGGCCTCACCCCGTTCAGGGTGCCACCACCATCACCACAACCTGCCTATTTTTACTTTTATCAGTACTCCCTGCGTTTGCCTTAGCTTTTCCATGGCGCCAACTTTGCCTGGATTGTGTTTTTATGATGTGGGTTGTGTGACACACCTGTCCCTTCGGGGCCAGTGCAGCTACTGTTGTGTCTGCTGCCTGCGCGACCTCTGCCTGTCTGCACGACGGTGCCACTGTACCCCTGACAGGCCCGCGAGGCGCGAGGACTGGCGCTCGCTCCCGACCGCATGAGCACCGGCGAGCGGGCGCTGGTGGGCGCCGTGCTGGGTGCCCCCGTCACTCAGCGCGACCTCATTCCGGCCCTGCTGCGGGCGCATGTGAATGCGGAGCTGGTGGTCGGTCTGGACGTCGACAAGGACTCGTACGACAAGTATGGCATGCGGTACCACATTGGTGAGCCTGGAATGGGGTTCGGGTGTGCGGCTGCGTGTGGCAGGCGGTGTGTGTGTGTGTGTGTGTGGTGACATGCTCGGACTGGATGAGTTGGTTGCTGGATAACTGTGAGGAAGGATTCAAGGGTGAGCGGTCGGCGTTGCTCAGGTTCAGGTAGGGAATGTCCGACATAGGAAAGGTTGCGGGGGCGCGTAATGTGCCTGCCTCCCTCGTCCGTCCCTCTCCCTTCCATCCGTATGGCGACTGACCTTGATGTTCAGTGGCCGCCCACCCCTCCGTAAGCACTGACACAGGACTCCAGCACGGAGGCGTTCCCAAGCCCCGCGGCACTAACCTAACTACCAACTGCGAACTACCGACTTTGCCAACGGTAACAACCACCCCGATGCCACCTGCAGATAAGATCCTTGAGGAGCTAATCAAGGATTCGGTCCTCAAGCGCTGCCTCACAGACCTAGCTGCCACAACCTCCAGCGGTCCCACGGAGGCGCTACTGCCCGCCAATGCCGCCGCTAGCGCCAGCTCCTCCGGCAGCTCTGCCGTGGAGCCAGGTCTGTTCTCAGACTACGCCTCCGGCATCGTCAACACCGTTATGCACTACTTCAAGGTGCGGCCACCTCGGCCCTTGCCCCCATGGCCTGGTTGAGCCGCCATGTGCAGGCTTCAGGAAGCAGCCCTTTTTTCGCTCTGTACGACGGCGGGGCCCACAACGCGTGGTTGCCTCCCCGCACCGGTACCCTCCGTCGGACTTGAGGTCCTGCCGCTTGCAATTCCGCCTTCAGTCCGCAGTGTTCGCAGCTCCAAAAGTGCCCATCTTTTCCATTCCTCCTTTCCCCGCAGTCGTATTCGCCACGGCCGCAGCTCGGGTTGCCGCCGAGCTGACCGGTGCCGCCTTTCCAAACCCTCCATAGGCTTTTTACGCTCATCGGGCCTCGCTCTGCCCTTCCGCGGCTAACTCTCTCGTTCCCTTGTTCGCCCGCCTTCCTGTTCCCCTTTCTCGCCGTCGTTACCGGTTTTATCGTTCGGTGGTTATGCTGCACCCACCCCAGGACGGTTTGGATCGGCTTGCGGATATTTACGCCATTGAACGCTCCAAGGCGGATGCGGCGGCCTGGGAGGCGCAGCCCGCGGAGGAGCGGCAGCGCAAGGAGGACTTTTACCGGGGCCAGCAGCGAGCTGCCGTGGGCTTCTTGTCCATGGGTGTCGCCAACCTCAAGTGGCTCAACACGCTGACGGGTGGGTGGCTGAGAGAAGCTGAGCGGGACGACGACTGGGGTGGGACTGCGTGTGCCCTTACTCGGTGTGCCCTCCTCGCCGTCATTCCTCTCCACTCACTCACTCACCCACCCACCCACCCACGCCGACTTCTGGACTGCTTTTCCGAAGCCTTGCCCGGCCCCCTCTGCGATTCCACTCCACCTTTTTTGTGTTCTCAGCCGACCCGCTCATCGCGACCGCCTTCCTCCACGAGCCCCTACTTGGCAAGACCGCCTTTCTGGTGGTGTCCTCCTTGGAACTGCTGCTTGGGGATGCATGCAAGAAACTGCAGGTATGGCAGCTGGTTGCGGGGATCTGTGGTCTGTGAGTTGGGGCTGAATGTGCTCCTCCGTGTTGCTTATGGGGCTTTGTAGGTCAAAAAGCCGGAGCAGTACGGCTTCGATCTGCCGGTGCTGGTGGGTGCGGTACTGGCTTTGCAACTGCAGCTGGGACGCAACGACCGCTTCGTCCAGGCAGTGGTCTCGGAGCCCGACTACAGCGAGGAGGTAGGGACAAGCTGGGTGTGTGCGTGTGTACCGGTATGGAGGTCCGCGGCCTTTCTTAAGACGGAGCAAGGACGCGGCGGGTCCCTCTTTGCGAATCAGGACGTGGTCGGCGACCTGGGTTACATGCTGGAGACGCGAGGCGTTTCTCTGAGGCACACTCCTTCCTGCGCTTCCCGCCCCTTCATATCTCGCGTATACATCGCGTGTGGCAGCTTTCCCCAGGCTCCTACCCTCCGTTTCCAGCCCGTGACCTCTGGCATCGTTTCCTTTAATACCCAGCCATGGGCGCCCCTACCCGGCGACATTCTAAAATCCACCCCTCGCCTTGTACGCAGATCATGTCTCGGGCTCTGCAGCACCTGGAGACCCACCACCAGGCGCTGCTTGAAACCCGGCTAAGGACGTTCCTGGCCCGAGCCGCGGAGTTGCGGGGCACGGGGCTAGGCGCGGGAGGGGACGGACTCGTCGTGCCGCTGTCGGGGACCGCTGACGCCGCCGCTGGAGAAGCCTCGCCGGGTGCGGACTCACAGCCGCCGCTCAAGCGGCGCAAGAGCGGGGAGGGCTCGGGTGCGTCCGGGACGCACGAGAACACCATCTTGCACGGTTGCAGAGCCGTACATCGCTAAGAAAAGCTTTTAGGAAAAGGCATAGCTGTCACACGTCCTATGTCGCGTGTGTTCCATTCCATCGCACGTACTTGGTGTGTACCGTTTCGGAGGCATCATTTCGTAGTACCAACCTCGAGTAGGGGGGTAGCTTCACACCGTGTGTCATGGCCGTGCAACTAAAGATCTGCAAAGACCATGGTATTCCATGCCATGTCGGGACGTGACATGACACTCCTTGAAAGCAGACTTCTGCTTCATGCCTGGCAAGTGGAGCTGGGCAAGGGAAATTGCGCATCTCATAGCGGCCTAGATGCCCTTTGTTGATTCACGTCCTCTGCATCAGGCCGCTAAGCAAGCTATGTCCTCACCTTCCGTTCGTGTCCCCCCTTGCTAACCTGTGTGGTGTCGTTCCCGTCCTTGTTTGGATTCACCGCAGGCGTGGAGCCTATGGAGGCGGAGCCGCGGCGACCCACGGGTCTGTACTGTGAGGCCGTGCGCGTGCCGGGTCCGGACCTGACAGAGGCAGAGGTGGAGAAGCTGTACGCGGCGGAGCTGGGACCGCTGTCCATCGGCGAGTACGACAGTTCTGTGCCGGGAGGCTACTTCAAAGAGGTGGGGGGGGAGGGCAGGGGGCCGCCTAGCGGGTACACTCGGGGCTGATGGCTCCCCCTTTCCCGGTTAGCTAGCCTGCCGTGGAAGCGGCTGGTATAGCGGGACAGTGTGGGTTGTAGCATTGCCCGCACGCATGATGATAACTTGGCTCGTGTATAGGTCCTTGACTATATAATATGCAATATTTCCTTGCATGGCACCACCCTTGTCCAGGCAAACCCTTGACGAGGCCAAAGGCTGGTTGCTGCGTTAAACCCGTGTTCCAACCCGCTGCCCTTTGCTGCCCTGAAGATGGCCCGTCTAGCCGAGCAGGACTCGGGGGCATCCCGCAAGAAAATGCGGCAGCTGGCCAAGGAGGTCAACGACATGCAGCCTGGGGGCCGACTGGCGCTGCCCTGCATGGCGGCTGCGGCTATCTATCTGCGCCAGGACAGCGCCCGGGTTGATAAGATGCGCGCGGTTATTACGGGGCCTGAGGTAGGTGGAGCAGGGCGGTGGGGTGCCGGGTGGCGCGAGGCTGGAAAGGGCATTTTAGGGAAGAGGGAAGAGGGGTCTGGTGGCACCTGTCTTGTGAACCAGTTTACGTGTTTTCCGTGCTCTCCTGCTTCCCTAGTGTTGGCCAGGTCTCTGGTACTACGGCAACACGCGTCTGCTGTTTCCTGATCTTCAGGCAGGCAGGCAGGCAGGCAGGACCTCATTCACCCGCGACGTATCAAACAATGAAGAAGAAGATGATAATGATAATGATGGGAGTAAGGAATTGTGTGTACTAATGTGCTCCCCTGCCGGCACTCGGGATATTCATAGCACCGCCACGTGCATGTCAGTGCACTGCTTCATGAGCCATATGGTATTTTTCAATAGTAACGGGGGGCCGGGGGCCAGCGCGCGGCGGTCATGTGCCTGACGATGCTGCTCCACCCCCTTTGGCTTGCTGCCCACTTGTCTACCAGGCTTGTTGCCTACCTTGCCTATGTGTTTGGCTGCTGGCTCTGTAGGGCACCCCTTATGAGGGCGGCATGTTCGTCTTCGACATCTTCTGCCCCGCCGGCTACCCCAACGACCCGCCCGTCATGATGGTGTACAACACGGGAGGTGGCAAGGCGCGATACAACCCCAACCTGTATGCCGACGGCAAGGTGCGGTTGCGGCTGAAGGGCAATGTTCGCGAAATGTCGGACCGTGGAACCAGGCAAGGCCGCGAAAATTGCCCACCTGCTCAGGAAAATCCCCTTGGCCGTACCGGGGGCTTCGTGTAAAGGTTGGGCAGGGCAGCAGTGGACACGGCAACCAAAGCCACCGTAGGGCGGTTGTAGAGAGCTGCATCTGGCTGAGCTGCTGGTACGTTACTTCGTGCATTGTAGTTCTGTTGCGTTGTCTACACTCGCCTTAATTGTTTTATGTCAGCCGCTTGGTGGCTTTCGTTGCCTTGTCTCTTCCTGTCCCTGGCCCGAATCCGCAGGTCTGCCTTTCGCTGCTGGGGACCTACAACTCGGGCCACACCAGCGAGAAATGGAACCCGACGCTCAGCTCCCTGTACCAGGTGAGAGCATGAAGAAGCGGTGATGCCGAGGGACTCGGCCTCTTTCCTATTGCCCTTGTTGTATGTTTTCCACCAGCGGTGGGAGCTCCCGAAGTACCGAGACCATTATTGGCGTTGCGCTGTGCTGGCCATGCATCACTCCCGGGTTTAGGCCGGCCGCGGCGGAAGCGCCAACAGCGAAAAGGAGGTGCGAACAGCTTATTGCTCAGCGCTGAGAAGTAGCAGCTCAGCTGCCGGGTGCAATTTCCTGCTGCGTTGTAATTGGTGCATTTAGCCCTAGACCAGCAGGTTCAACGGCGGCGTACAGCATGGATGGCGTTTTCGCTGCTGCCGCTGCGGCCGCCGTTCTGTGTCCTGCGTGGCCAGGTGGCAGTGATGTTTTTTGCGGAATTTATTCCGAATTCGGAATAAATAAATGTCCGTGGTCCTGAAAGTTAGGAATAGACTGTGCTCCGGCCATACAAGTTCATTCCTCTAGCCATGGAGGATGAGCGGCGGTTCTCAGCGATGGCGTACTTGCAGGACCCAGCCCGCAACTGGCTAGACGAGCACCTGGCACTGTCCGTGCGCATGTTCACGCAAGACCTTTACGACCAGCGCACGTTCCCTTTTTGAGGCGGCCTTGGAGAAGTGGAAGGCCGCCAGCAGCAGGGGCCGGTACATGATGAACCGCTAATTAGCGTGCAGCATCAACAGCAGGGGTTGCAACCAACCGCAGAGGTTGTGTTTGGCGGTTCCGGTTCATTGCTGCTATGCATCATTACTTTTGCAATATGGAGAGTCGTGTAGTGTTATCTTTCCAAGTGATGCAAAACGAACGACGGTGAACGAACTCTATTCGATCAGTGCTTGAGTTCACTGGTCTGTGTTTGCTTGGACTCTGCAACAGCAGTCGCCCGTGCAATCGGGGTTCCTGTCAAAGCGTCCAAGTGCGCGCCGCTTCCTGGCGTGCAAGAGACACCTTTCTGGAGAGATTGTGGTGTATGCGTATTGCGACATTCCCCAAACCCGGCATTTGTACGAACTAAAGTGTAACTCATCGGGGGGGGTCCCGGGGGGGGGCCCCGGCGCCCCCATCAGCGCCTTACAGATTAGGAATAATTTTATTCCCGACTAAAAACCTCTCCCGACTAAAAACTTATTCCTCCTTTCGGGCTGGAAAATTGACGGGCAAAAATGAAAACAAAAACACTGCCAGGTGCTGGTGTCCATCCAAAGCCAGATTCTGGTCACTGACCCCATGACCAACGAGCCGCTGTCAGAAACCATGGCGGGCACTGCCGAGGGCAGCGCCAAGACCGCGGAGTACAATTCTCGGCTGCAGGTGAGCAGCTCTATTGCGTGTTTTGGGGGCCCGCGTATGGTGTTTGCACATGTGTTTAACACGCCGGGGGACACCCTGGATCCTAATCTGTAGCTAGGTATGTGTTGGGCTGTGCGCTTTACTCTTGGAGAGACCTGAGCGCCTGCTACGACCCTGCTCCCTGCGGGGCACCTTGCCAAGCGGAAGTATTTGCTTAAGTCGGCGGGTCTCCTTTCCCTACCTCCTCTCCCCATATGCAGCTGCTGGTGATGCGGCACGCCATGGTGGATATGCTGCTACACCCACCACCCGGCACCCAGGACATAGTGACGCGCCATTTCCATTTGCTGCGGCGCCGCATTGCTGCCACGGTGCAGCGCTGGGTGCGTGAGGCGCCCAGCGAGGAATTGCGTGGCAAGTTAGACGAGCAGGCGGTTAGGTTGCTGGAGCTGTTGGCAAAGCTGTGACGAGTGGCGGGCTTGAGAGTCTGTTTTTTAGCTGAAGGTTATGCATGGCAGGACGTCCTTTCAAGGTGGCAGTACGGTTGGGACGGCAAGGAGCATGCTACCTACGCCTATGCATGTCTGTCCAAGCCAGGGTGCACTCTTTTGCAAGCCTGTCACAGCGGAAGAGCAAAGAGCGAATGAGTTGCAAGGAGCTGCGATAAGGCAGGATGGCAGGTTGCACTTCTCTGGAAGTCAATAAAGAGCTAAAGGGAAGGTGTCAGTATCACGAAGAGATGACAAAGCCACATAGACAATTGCATCTTGTATTTTTTCTGCGGCTAGCTCGGACATGCCTATCGGCAAGGAAACTGTTGTACTGTTTTAAGGGTTTGCAGTTGAACGACTGTAAATTGTTGATTTCCGCTCCTGTACCATAACACAGTGGATAATCACCTGCAACGTCACCCTGACGACCCCTCATTCTTCGGCCCCGCATGATGCGACCGCCCGAGTGCCGCAGAAACCAGAACACAGACCAGGCAGCAAAGTTCAGATACAATTAAACATTTCATATATTCCCCATTCGAGGAGGTGTTGAAAATCATCCTGCATCAAGTACCATCCTTGGGATCCAGGGTTTGATCAACTCCAGCAGTAGCAGTTCCAACAATGTTCACACGTTAATACTTCCAATCGACGACACGCAGACCTGTCAGGGCGACACCCATCCATATTCGGCCAGTATCAATGGCAGCAGTTCTCAATAAGAGCCCCGATCAACCGGCAGGAGACAACGCAAAGGCCATGGCTGTTACTAACTATATGGCCCTCCTGACTAAATCCCTCCCAAAACGACACTGGGAATCGAGGACAAGCCAGTGCCGCCGCCCGCGAACTTCCGACCGCGCTTTTGCACGTGTCGTTATGACGATCCCCTCGCACCCACAGAAACACGCGCGACCACAACCCTACACACCACGGATGCGTTTGTCCAAGATCAAGAGCACTGTCAAAAAGAATAATACCGGCAACCGCGGAAGGCCACAATCCCCTTTGTTACTCCACTCTTTACGCCACTCAATTTCACCCGGCTGTGCACCTACGCAGCACGGTCCTTCCATGCCAATCCGTTATCGGCTTTTGTGCTTTTGTTCAGAAGAGATAGTCGATAAGCGCGACCGTGAAGATCACCAGCAGCGTCATCAGCACCAGCCCGGCCACCGTGATGGGCCCGATCTTGTCATCGAAGAAGCCAATCTGGGTTCAGGGCCACGGAGCCGGGTTTTGCTGCGGTCAGGTGGGAGACTACTGGCCGGCTGGCTGTAAGCCCCGGAACACCATGCAAAAATGGATGGGTGTGGAAGGTGATTGTTAAGAAGCGAACCCCATGCACGGCAAGGCTGTGACAACACCGTTGAGCCAGCACACGTCGGAGCGTATCGAAAAGGGAATGTGCCGCCGCGGCAAGAGGCACCACCTGCTAAATGCGCTAATTGTTACTATGCCAACTATTACCCCAGATATTGAATTCACGTAATGATCAAATCGTTGCGCTTTGGTTAAATGATCGCATTTCGCCAACCCCCCCATGACCTATCCCCCGCTTCCCGTGGCTGAAAGTCGTACTTCCTCAATGCGCCCCGTGGGTCCGCTGTAGAAAGACCAATCCCGCACGCATACATCCCGCATCCCACCTGCTTTGTGCGCATGAACTTGCTCCGCCACTCGTACGTAAAGAGCGCGTAACTCATAATAAGGATGGACAATGGGGAATAAATGCACGTTATGACGTCGATAGTTCGTTTTGAAATTAGTCGATCTGTGGTGTCCTCGTTATCGGCGTCACCAGCAAATCCTACAAGGGCTGATGAGACGCCTCCCAGCGTGATGGCCATTCCCATCCAGCTCAAGAACGTCCTCTCGTTCGCTGCGCATAACACAAGGAAATGAATGCCGTGTCGTCAAGAGCTATTGTGGAAATGGAAGACAACACCAGGGCTTACCAAAGTAAGACTTTGGCTCCACACGCATGGGAACTTTCCGAGGAAGCTGCAATTCTGCACCAGCTGTGAACTGCTTGGTACCGTAAAGCTTATCGAATATGTAGTTCGAGGCCATTTTCCCATTTCCATTGTTTAAAATGGATGACATGCTGTAAATTCTCCAGTAAAATGCTCCAGAAGTACAAGCCAAAACGCAGTTAGAGCGCTCCGTCGATTTGATTGTGTCGGCGTGCGTAAGAAAATTCTGTACTGAGTACGACAAGAAGGAATCTTAACGGTCACAGTAACGCATCAAGGCGGCCCCCATTCGCTACTTGACGTGGTGACCGTACACCGCGTGGGATTGATCCTAAAAATCGAAAGCATCAAGGCAGATAATTGTACATTGACCGCGGCCACCTTTATACTAGCTTGAAAAATCTGTCAGCAAAACAGCGACCTATGGCCTCCAACATTGCGTTTACCAAGGCGCGGGACTATCCACCAATTAGTTCAGCTACTCGTCGCGGCTGGACGCCCCTCGTTTGTCAAAAACGCCTTACCCACACATTTACTGCTTTCGAAATGCGACAACGTAGTCATATCTGAAGGTATGCTATACGAGGTTTCACCAAAGGGCTAAAGCCACTCTACACGCTATAGATCTGAACAACTAAACATACAAATTACGGTAATGCAAGTCAGAAAGCCCAGGAGGTGGCTACATGCCATCTACCCTCCATGAAGTAATAACCCACCTAGATGCGCATTCATGCGTCAGTCCTCTTAAGCGAGGACCGATCAGTGACACAAATCAGACCAACTCCGCATACGTCTGAATTCGCCACAAAATCTGTACAACTACTGCATCCCAGGCGCCTAGTGTGGTGGGCGCTGCAGCCCGTACGAAAACAACTCCACAAACCTGCCAACCGCTCCAATTTACGTGTCTTGTGACCTCTGTGGCCCCCGATACCAGCTGCCACACCCGCAACGTGTTGCACACGGCTGCATAATGCAAAGTAGGGCTTATACAAGGCTGTACATGGCCCATACAATGCCGCTTGCCAGGTGAGGCACGCGTTACGAAAAATCCTCGTCGCACCGAGAATTTGGCTCAGGTGAAAGTTTGCGCTTCTTTAAAAATGACGTCGGCTGAGGCTACAACAGGCATAAGGATGCACAAAAATATTCTAACCTAGGTGTACTGCAGACTCTATGCTCGCATGCAGCCGCAGTGGTACTACATAGGAAGTCACGCCTACGATTGTTAACCAGGTGTTAATATCTCTTCAGCCCTTCTTCGGCCACTAAAACTTCAGCCCTTTCTTAGCTTAAAAAGCACAGTCTCATTCAGACTTCGCGATGTACGGAACTACGTAAAGGCAAATAATGTGTAACACCAACGAAAGAATTTGTCAGGTTGTACCATCCGTCATCCGACTCTAAATGTTAGAACTGCACAACTACTATAGGTTGCTACCTAAATCTCGTAAGGACCTGCTTTTGACCTCCAGACAACTGAGTTGAAGGCCTTGGTCATGGATGGCCTTGGCCAGCTTTTCATCGCGCAAAATGGTTCTGTGTATGCCTTGGTGCCGGCTGAGTCCCGGGAGCCGCCCCCTCGTCACGTCCGCGCTGAAAGCGAGGTGACAGCGCTCCTTACTCAAATCCTGCAGCGACAGCAACATCAGCAGCAACAACAACAGCAACAACAGCAGCAACAACAGCTGCACGAGCAACACTTGCGTCAGCAACATCTTGCTTTGCAGCTGGACGGCCTGGCAGCGCCCAACCCTGCCCAGCATCGCGAAGAAGCATTGCACAGCCTACTGCAGGCCACTCTAATACAGTCCTATCCACATCAGATCCAGTCTAACTTGAGCCCAAACCCTGGCCCGTCTACGTCAACACACTTGGGTGCATCCGGGCAAATGCCGATGCAACGCCGGCGCTTGCCAAGCGTTGAATCGCCAAGCAACAGGTGCGGACGTTTTTAGATTCGATGATTGTTTTAAGCTGATGGAGTCCATGGCTTGCTGCGGCATTGAATGGTTACTACTGTGATACGTACTATCACTAAGACATATCCCTGAGGCTGTTGCCATGGTGCGTACGGACATAGGGCTTCCTCTTATAATAATAAGTATTTCTGCCCCGCGGTACCCTCTTGCGCAGCGGACGTAGCGACTCGCAAAGCCCACCCCCCAGCAATCGTGGGGTTGACCGCAGTGAGCGCAGCAACCAGAACGGCTTGGGGCTGTCTGCGCAGATGAGCGCGAAAGAAAAAAATCGACAGGCGCAGCGCCGATTCCGTGAGCGACAGAAAGACCTCATCGCGAACCTCAAGCAACGCGTTGAGGACCTCCAAAGCAGGGTAGGACAGGCACAGCACATCGGTCCATGGTAGCAGGGGAAAGCCACCCCTGCTTCCGTCAAGGATGAAGGAATATCAGGGTCTTGGAACGTAGGGGAACTGCTGGGTCATCGTGCAGCGGGGAAAGCGTGTACGTTGGCGGCACGCCCCGGCTCGCCTTGCGGGATGTTGTCTATCTGCCCGTGATGTCCCGTTGTGCGCTTCTGTACGCCGGCATCCTGTGTCAGACATTCCGTAGTTAAGGATTGTTTTCGGACTTGTAGTGTTCAAGGATTTGCCGGCGTGATTTTGCGTCCTGTTCAGGTGGCCGAGAGCGAGAAGGAGATTATTGCGTTGAAAGAGGAGAACGCGATGCTACGCGGGCGCATTGAGGGCAAGCAGCAGGGGCCATCTGTAACCCTTCCTGCGGAAACTTTACAGTCGCTGTTGCAAATGACGGGCGCGAGCGGCCTCCTTGCAGACGCGCCAAGGCCCAGAAGCGGCGGGAGTGGGGGTGCCAGCATTGTTGCCGGCAGTAATGGTGGCAGCGCGGCGGCGGTATACGGTCCAATCCGCGGCGGCGACATGAACACGCGGGGCGGGGATGCTGGTGTTCGGGGCTCGGACACGGGGCGACGAGGCGACTTGGGATTGCGACGCGGTGAGGTCGAATAACTGCCAAGTACAGGCTTCTTTGGTCATGAGCTGGGGCTGTGCGTCGATGCATTGCATACTTTCCTTCGATGCATCACACCTTTTCCTTCAAATGGATGCACAGCAGCAGGAATTTGGAGCATGTACGGCAATGTGGAGCATGCGTTGTTTGGCATTGGTTCGCTATTGGTCACCGCGCTGCATATTGCCCAGAGCTGGCGACGATTGCACGTTATTTTGCTGGAATATGGAATGTGCATTGGTATAGTGTTGTTCGGCTGGTATTGTCTTGTTTTCCCTGTGTCCATGCTACAGCCAGCTCGTAATAGGCACCAGCTAGGAAAGCTTGCGCTCGTAAAGCACTGTCATTCTGACTCACACATGCGGCAAAAAAATTGTCCTGTAGTTACATAACATATGACATTATGCAACCATAGCGGCTCACTTTGCTTTTGAGGAGCATCCATACACATGGGCATATCTGTTTGCGCATCGTGCATATGCTCTGTTTTTACTTCGACTTCTGACCTATGCGCATGCGCCGCCCTAGGTGACGTGTCGCTTGCGGACCATAGTTAAGACCTAGCTTTGCTGCGCTGGCAAGGCAGGCGTCACACCGAGGCATGAGGATGATAGCCTGTGCACTGCAAAGCATTGATAGTGACGTTGTCTTTGTTGTGCGGGTTGTGTAGGACGCGACTTATTTGTTGTACAGTTTGGCCGTGGATCTTATGAATATCCTGTGGATCTTATGAATATCCTGTACCTGGGTGGGGGCCCGGGCTTAACTGATTTGAGCGTTCATGATACCAATCGACGCGTCTATGCGTGTGCGATCGTCAGCGACTGATGCGGACGGAGAATATCCCACGTTGGTGTTGCAGCGCAACGTTTCAGCTGGTGGTGGGGCGTTTTTTGGAGCCGTGTTAGATATGCCGTGTCTCGAGCATACGTGCAGCTCAGATTCCTAGGTGGCCTAGGCATGTGGCATATTGTCGTACCACGCATATGCAATTTGACTGCGGTTTTGTGCATGCATAACGTGCGTCAGCATAGGAGCAATATTTTATGGTTGTTTGAGCAACGTCTGGTCCTCTTTATAAACTCTTGGGTACGTTGCACGGTGAAGTGCCGTCCCGGACGATATCTGTGCCACTTCGCACGCGAATGACTCCTCACAGCACGCGCAATGTGCTGGACCCGTACGGGCTATGACGCCCAACGCTTCAAATTTTTGAAAACAGAATTATGTTGATTTGTTTAATTGGGCGACGAATCCGAAGGTGCTGTAACTACACATGATTGTCACATGGCGATTCCTCAAATCACCATACACCTGAGCATGTACGTCCACGTCCTGGGACACGACATACTCCGCCCTTGCAGAACAGCAGATCCCTCCTGCAAACGCATAGTCCACCTCTGCTCTCTCATCTCTGCAACATCCCATAGCCAGCAAAACACACCTCTACGGGTATCAAATCCGGTGGCTTTTGCTCATACTAACAACCAGCAGCAGGAATTTGGCAAAGCTCTTTCCGCAACCAAGGCGCACTCGTTAGCGCATTAAGCTCCGCAGGGTCTCAGCCCGACCACGAGAATATGTGCACTTTGCCAGTGTCGTCCCCAACGATAATTGCTGCGCCTGGGATGTTCGTGATTGCCCGAGACACCACCACCTGAAAGGGAACAAAAGACGTCGTACACCCAAAGCACACGGAATCATTATTTTATAATGCCCAGGAAGGAGGGTAAGATGCAATCTCCTGGGCTGTGCCCCAGAAGTGGGTTCTTGCCGGCCGCACTGCGGTATCACTCTCACAAGCGCCCGGCTTCTTGAGCCCGAGGCCGACGCCAACCTATCCGTTTCCATGCAATTCAACCAAGTGGAGCGTGGCAAACCTGCGACCCGCACACGACTTATGCATTACAACGGCCTCCACATTGCTTCGCGCAGGCCCAGTGCTTAAGGTACGCCACCATGCACTGGAAGGCGCAACAAGTCACCCCAAGGCAAGGCTAACATCTGCCCCCCAGCAGCCCAAAGCGCCCTCGATCGCACTGAAGATAGATAAATACAAATATGCGCTGCCGGTGCTGCCCTACCTCACATCCATGCGCAATGGGCGCAACAGAATCCGCAATATTCTGCAGCCCCCCAACCCCCTCCCGGTCCTTGCTTTGCATGCTCACCCCTGGCAGCATCCCCAGCAGGGACATGCTCTGGTCTACATTGTACACGTTGACCCCGGTTTGGAGCGTCGAGATGGCCAGTATGCTCTCGCCTTTGTTGTCTGGGGAGCCGTCCATCGTGAGAATTGAGTTGTGCGGGCCGCCGCCCCCCTGCAGGACGCACACGGACAGATCAGCGGGGACCGGTTGCCTGTAATGCCTGTACGTTCGTGTACCGTGGTTCCGTACTGACGGAAGATCTTAATAGGCACATGTCAGGACAGCTGTGTCAAGGTAAGGCGCAACGACCCTTCTGTTCACAAGTGCATCGTAAAGATCTCACCCTTGTAAGCCCCCCCTGATGAAGTAAGCCGACAGTAAGCTGCCCTTCACTAGGGCTATAGCCATTGCGCCTTCCGCGCGGCCGTTCTGAATCTCTGCCCCATGGCACACCCGGGCCCTTCTACCGTCGCAGATCTACTGAGTGCGCAGCAGGGCACGAATACACACGACGTAACCCCTGCAGCACCCAATACTGCCACCGCTTTTTGCCCCACCTGGCGGTATCTTCCCCCCCCGCCACCGCTACGGCCACCACCGTCGTCTTCAAAGTAGCTGTCGATGGCTTCCGGTTTGACAACGGCGCCAGGCACGGGTGGGCTCATCAGCTCCCAAACCTTCATGTAGCCGTCTACGGAGCCCGTCAGGATGTTGTTCTGCGGCGCCGTGCGGTGTGAGGTGCAAAAGAAGTGAGGACAAGCAAAACACAGCGAAACCGCTTAAGCCAGGAGAGGAGGAGCACAGCATGCTACGTACCGGAGCGGACGAGGGCATGTGCACGGGAAGAAAGGAGATCCGCGGCCAAGAAACATACAACACCACATAAAACATATAACAAGATGCATTTAACACCACGGCAATACGGAATCGGCACACGCCAAACCGCCCAATATGGCTATGCGTCGCGAAACGCCGAGATACGTTCATAGCACGCGCAATAACGCAATATCATCAGCGAGTTGTACAATGTTTGAAAACACGGGAAGGAAATCCTAGCGTGCATGCACGCCAGCTCAAGCAAGGAAACTTCTTAAGGGGGGCTCCTGCCCCTTTACCTGTAAAGCCCCGTAATGGGTGCCAGGCACCGTTCCACCATTAGGGCCAAGCTAAGGAATCTCACAGCATACGATACGCTCAACGACAGCAAAAAAACCGATGCAATGAGCGGCGTGATGCGAAGCCCTCCTTACCCCGTACTGCAAGATGCTCGTTATGGTACCGTTGTGGGCTGACGTAACTGTCTGCGTACATGTCCCTGTGGCGGGGTCCCAGATCTGCGCAAAGGGGAGGGACCATTACCCAGGCGGCTTCATGGAAAAAGCTTAAGGTGCGTCAGTGGACGCAATGCTGACGGGCTTGAATACATACATTCTGAAGGCCCAGGATAATAGCCGCGCATTGGCCGCTGCGCTATCAAGGCGGCACGCGTTCCTGTATGTTCCTGTATGTGCTCCAATAAAGCGGGTCAACCACTCCGCCGAGCCGTGTATGTCCTCCTTTGATTGTACTCACTGCACCCGACTCCATGCGGGCACAGAAAGTACGGTACGAGGAACCGCGGCATTGCGGGAGCACAAACAGCTGCTGAATCCGCACCTTGAGGCTGCCGAACGAGTCCCCGGACACCAGGAAGCCGTTGATCATCTCAAAAGCGTAGATCGGGTACGTGTGACCGCCCTTGTCCTTGTCCAGAATTTGCTGTGGGAAATCAGCAGCACACACCGTAGACGGCTACCGTAAGAATTGCTCTCTAGCGGCCAGGACAATTGCGCCAATATGGTAACACAAGGCCCAAACCCTCGCCCGACAACCTATGACTGGGCTCATATCTTCATCAGTTCCATCAGAACTTCAGCGCGATGCCGTGTTGCCCCCTTAATACGAGTGAGGGCGCGCGGCATCCCTCTCCCTCTTCCTTTTTTCGAAACCCTCCCGTGGAATTTGATATCCAGCGGAATGCGATATCAAATTCAGCCAATCGGCCCCATGCGGACGTTCCAAACGGCTGTGGCATTTGCCGCCTGCAGCCGAGAGCAAGGCAAAAGGCCCCACCCTGCCAGTACCTGGTCCCTACCTTGCATCGGAACCTCGCAATATCAGTCCTCCACACCAAGCAGCATAACTTATTCTCAACAGCTCCCAACCATGCTGTGAACGCCCGTCACCTCGCATGCATTACCACTTTACATCTCCTAACCACAACTCCCAGCAGAAGGCGCTATTTCAAAAGTGCCTCCCTGCTGCAGGCCCAGCAAGAGAGCCCCAAACACCCGGTTGCTCTCTCATAAATTCAAGAAGTTACAATACCATACCCCGTCCATATCCCAGCCCATCATCAGCGCGTGTCGCTTAGCAACTGCGTCCTGCTTACCTTACACACAAACGCCTCGCCCTCCATGCCCCACACGCGGATGCTGCAGTCCTGCCCACAGCTGAATAGCAGGTTGTTGGATGCCAGCATCTGATTGATATGGCCCTGTGACACAACCACATGCGTGCAGACAATGGCCCCACAGATTACAGGGCCGGGAAGAGCAATTAGTTAAGACTCGTAGCAGCATGGTACCCTGCTGGATACCCTGCCTAACATCTGGGTACCCTTCCTAGGGCGCAGGATAGGGATGGCCATCGCGCCACAACCACATTGCGCGTTCCCGCGCTTACGGCTGATTCCACCCATGGGCCTTGGCGCCAACCGTGGGTACTGGATTGCAATATCTAGTAGGCGCGAGCACCCGCCAGGATGGCATTGCTACACGAGTAGCGATGGCAAGCGGGCTTCCCTGATTCGCCATACGGAAGGCAACAGGCAACAGATTGCCCAGAACTAATAGACCACAGCTGCACCAGGCCAGACCCCTTTCCGCACCGCAACCGTTTCGTGCTGTGGACCGATAAACTACGCTTGGCCACCACGCGTAACCGCAACAGCCCACCAGCTGACCGGCATGGAGGACCTGCTGTGGAACCCCAACGAAACGCCTGATGCCTTTGTAGTGCTTGCGAGCACCGTCGCCCGTCCGGCCAAAACCCCTACGCGCAAGAGCTGTTACATCGTGTCCCGCCCCGGCCCAGCTCATCACCTGACCCTCGTTTGGGGCTTTCTACCGCGTCCACTTGGACGGTTACAACACCCGGCGCCCAGCCTACACCGCTAGGCTTTCGTCTCACCCTGTGCCCCGGAATCATCTGCGTTTTCCCAGCGGCGGTGTTGTAGAAGTTTATGATGCCGTCCTGGTTCCGCGGATCTGGCCCCTTAACGTACGCAACAAACAGGAAGCCCTGGATGAACAAGATGGAGTCGACCTGCCCGCCGAGGGTCTCCTCGTGGACTACCTACAGCGGAGGGGAAACGAGACAGAGGGCTGTAAGGGGAAAAGAAAGGGTGATATGACGCTAAGCGAACAGGCATAGAAAGCAACGCATAAGAAGCAACTTGTCATCCTTGTTCACAACCGGGTGATTTGTGACACAGTCTGTCACAGTTCTAGGCTGAGCCCTTAAGGGCTGAGTCCCCTTTTGAGGGATCAGGACGGGGGTGGCCATTCGGTTCAACCCCCGCCTCAAGAAACGACGACCACCATAGACCGCACTGTACGTGCCGTACGCCCCACATCCAGGCGACTTGCACACCGAGAGAAGTGCCCTACCTGGCCGCTGTTGCAGTCCCACTGCTTGACTTTGCCGTCTTTGGCCCCGGTGAATAGCTGCAACAAGCAAGGGAAGCGGTGCGGAATGAGCAAGCCACGCCTGTGCTGTGAGTAGCGAGTTGCTAACCAAATCATATTGTCGGACTCACCGCGTTCGTTGCTTGGTCATAAGACATGCAGGTGATTGGGCCACTATGCGCTTGGATAGTCTTTAACAACGTGAGGTTGGGTGGCGGGTTGGCGTTGTACTGCTGCTGCTGCTGCCGCTTTTGCCCTGCAACCAACCCCGCCGAGTGCTCAGCCACGACGGTGCAAGCGGGAACGATTATTGTTCCATGACGTTGTATTCAGGCAGTGCGTACCTGAATGGTTCCAGGATCGACCGCCACGGAAGCCGCGACGAGATCCACCATCATGGAAGCGCCCTTCTCCACCGCGATAGTTCCCGCCTTGATAACCACCACCATCATAGCCACCTCCACCCTGATACCCACCTCCTTGGTAGCTATCTATGTAGGCCCCACGACCGCCTCCTCGACCTCCGCGGCCACCTTGCGGGCCATCGTAGTACCCGCCTGGCCCACCACCATCGTAATACCCGCTCCCACTCCGGCCACCTCGTCCTCCATAGTAATTATCGTTATGGCGTCCTCCACTTCCGCCGAAACCGCGGGAACCGCGAGGACGGTAGTTCCCTCTCCCACTACCTCCCCAGTCGTCCATGGGTACGTTATAGTTCTAGAAAGTTACTATATGCTCAATCCTGCACAAGCGCGGCCGCAAAGACATGCCGTCTAGCGGCCGCAGGGGTACATAATTAAGTTCAACCTTGTCAGAGCAGCTCTTCCTTTATATTAATGTCCTAAAAAGCATAGTTGTAAATTCCCTAATTTATTTTGATGTGTCGCCTCATTGATGGTGCGGGATAATTGAAACGAGCAGATGCCGTACCCATACGAAGCTCATTACTTTGCCCACGCATTTCACTGCTATGGTGCTATGCAGCCTGAGTTGTAAAAGGCTCATATAAAATAAAAGGAGAAATTTTGCGGAAGTGGTCCAAATTCTCTTCTGTACGTTGCAGTAGTAAACAATGTTCTCCTCGTAGCTGCTTCTGTGTAACTCCCATCAAATTGCGGCTTGTCGCCATGAGCTGCGGGGCGGGGGCAACAACGTTGACCGCTGGCCAATCGTTCTACCTGCGAATCACTCAGCTTGCTTTCAGCATGAGCCAGGCCCTCAGCCTGCGGAAGCTTGCCGACATTATGCATGTAAGGCGCAGCAATTGAAGACAAAGATGTAAGCAGGTTGCAAATTAACGCAGACGTGTCTCGCCATGCCAGGGCACAACGAGCTTATCCCAGCATCCAGTGTGGCTTCTTGGCGAGTATTATGGAGCTGCTAATGGCGGGTCTCCTGAAATCAAGCTTTTGGATACAGAGGTGTGTTTTGTCCGTGACAATTTCCTAACCGGTGAAGGTAAATTTTCCAGGTTTTGTTTTCTTGCAGTCCTTGGAGGCCATGCTTTCGGACTTCAGGTCACGCTTATGGCTGACCTATCGCAAAGACTTCCCGTCCCTTGGTAAGGGAAAAAAAGTAGGGTTTCGGTTCATGGTGGGACGACTGTTGCTAAAGCCGCCTCGTCGCTGCAGGCCCGTCCATGTTGACAAGCGACATTGGGTGGGGTTGCACAATTCGTAGTGGCCAAATGCTTCTTGCAGAGGTATGTATTGCCTCCGCAACTGTAGTGTACTCTGAAGTCAAGCCCGTAACTGGGCCTTGGCATTAATGCGGCTCTCCAGGCTTTAGCTCGTATTGCTTTGGGGCGCGGCTGGAGCAGACAACTAAGTACGTTGGAAGAGGTGCAGCCCGTGGTCACGCTTTTTGTCGACCACCCAGACGCACTACTCTCCATTCACCGCATCTGCGATGCAGGAGTATCAGCCGGGTAGGTGTCATTGAGCTAAGCTCGTACGTGTTGTGCGGCGCTCCGGTGTGCTAACCCTGGGAAACGCGAACTACCCCATTCTCGCTGACGTCAGATCCCTGCTGCCGGTCTGGCCACCCGCAGCATCGTGCCGGGACGCTGGGTGGGCCCGTGGATGCTTTGCAAAAGCCTGGAAGCCCTCTTTTCCTCCGTGGACAGAGAACGACCCATGGGCCTGTTTTTGCATGTCGCCTGTGGTTCTGGGGGTGGTGCGCCCGAGCTAAATACCACGGCCATTCGGGTACGAATGGCGACAGCGGCGACCAGCGTCCCCACAACAGGGCAGGAGCTGCCCTCCAGCTATGGGCGGTGCATGGGCAATGTTCCTTCAGTTGGGCAAAGCGGAGACGCGTCGCCGCTGCCATCACCGTGCTGCTCTCAGCTGAGGGATGGAATTGCGCAGCAACTGGGGCCCGCGCCAGATACAGGAGGGGTTTCGCTGCCAGCGGCAGGTGTGCTGGACGGGGATGACTATGACCGGCGAAGCTGCAACCATTCGTCTCAGACCGGAAGCTCGGGGACGGACACGTCCACAGACAGAGATTCACGGTCAAGACAGCAGGTTCCTGAGGAGCTTTCGGGTGAAATGGCACCTGGGCAACGGGTTGCGAAAGTGACCCATGGGTTGCCAGTGAACGCCGTCACGGAGCTGAAGAAGGGAAGTGCAGAGGGTAGCACGGGCTGTGATGGGCCTGACATATCTCCAGCGCGGAGATCTGGTTCTGCGTGTGGATCTAGAGAAGCGCCACGGACGAGCGGGGGCAACCGCGCAAGGGACTCCGCCTTCGGGGCCGCGGGGTGTCGAGGCGCAGGTGCTCAGGGCTACCAGCATGGCCTCTGCGGAGGAGACGTAGCCGCGGGACCCTCTGGCCGACCAGCTGCATCTGCGCCACTGCTGCTGCTAATACCGCTCACGCTTGGGATGGATAAGGTAGGTGCGTATGGCCATCGTGACATGCCGGCCAGCAGGGCCGGAAGTTAAAGCGTCCCTTGGAATGGCGGTTGAAAATGGAAACCCAGTAATAGGGGTACGGCGTTGGCCAGGTAGGAAGCTCGTTCCCTTTGAGCAGCTTTTGGCCAGATTCACAAATCATTTGGCCTACTTCTTGCTCATGGGGCCTGGTAATTTCTATATGACTTCTGGCTTCACCATTCCTTCACCCCTCTGGGTCGTCACCTTGGTGACTACACGCACAATGACCGAATATGCGCAAACGACTGGAACAGCGATCTCCAGGTACCTAAAGGTCGGCACGTCAGCTGATGAATGTAAATCTGTGATCATCTTATTTCTGTTGGCCGCGGCTGCCCCGCAGATCAACCCGGTGTACCTACCGCAGCTGCAACGGATTCTCACCTGGCCGCAAAGCGTGGGCATCGTGGGCGGGCGGCCTAGCGCGTCGCTATACCTTTGTGGCGTGCAGGACAGCTCGTTTTTGTTCCTGGATCCTCACGAGGCGCAACCTACGGTCCGGTGGGGGATAGCCGGGGATGCTGGCCACACTAAAGAAGCCGGGAACGGTGGCTCCGCGGTTGTATTGCCTGCCAGCTCTCTGGCGACCTACTTTTGCGATACAGTGCGCTTGATGCCTGCCACGGCTCTGGACCCGTCTATGGCGATTGGGTTTCTGTGCATGGGAGCAGGTGCGTGGGGATGGGCTGTGGGGTAGGCTCTTCCAACAGGGAGGAGGATGAAGGGCTTGCGTACGCGGGGCAGGGCACTTGCGTACGCGGCGCACACCTCGTACAAATGGCAAAGATCTTGAACGCAATTAGACCGCTAATCTTGCACTATCCAAGGTTGGTACACGACAAGTGTGCGCATTTTTGAGAGTCGCGCAGGTATACATACAGGGCATGAGATGTGAGCAATGTCGAGCATTTCGGTTCTTATGCAAGCGAGGCTCTCCATGGTTTTCTCATTGCAACCCTTCAGCGCAACTTTGCATCGCCTTTCCACATTCCGACAGCTGACCTGGAGGACCTATTCACCCGGCTGGACGCACTGGCAAAGGAGCACAGCCTTGCGCCGTTAATGACTCTGACGTCGGGCACAGCTCAGGCTGGCGTGGGGCTGGAGGACGATTTCGGGGAGCCTGAAGTCGGTGGGGCACAGCATGGGGGCCAGCAGCAACAGCTGGAGGAATGGGAGTTGGTGTAGTGCAGTGTGGCGTGGCGGTGTGACACGGTTGCGAGGTGTCTCGCCTTTCCAGCAATGCTGAATGGGGCTGAATGGGTCAATTTTTGAAAGGCGCTGCTGTGCACGGGGGAAAGCTGGAAGGCGTGAACTAGCAGGCAGGCGGTATGCAACCCGGAAGGAGTTGGCGATGGGGATTCTGATCTGTGGCTGGAGACCTCTAGAGCGGTGTCTAGGATTTTTGCTCCCCTATTCATGGCGTTAAAAGATAAGATTGCGTGGAAGGGAAGCCAAAGCAAGCCAGCAAGGGGGTGCTAGGACTGGGTGTTGTGCAGTTTGTTAAGTTGTTAAGAGGAGCACAGATGGATTCAGATGCGATAAGAACGCCCCAGCTGCATTGGATGGGGATCCGCTACTTTTCCCTGTGATGTCTGAGATACAAGGGGATGTATGCATGTACAATAGCCAGGTACGGACGGGCCCCCGCTATTCAGCATAAAACGTTTTCTTATAGGTGCACTAACTTCCGAGCTGAGGAGCGATTTTAAAGGCCAGACACCTTTTTCTCGCTGAGGAGGAGAAGGGTAGGCAGGTTGCTCATCGGGCGCATGTCGTACATAGATTTAGAGCTGCATCGCTGGGTCAACAATTGGAAATGTTGATTTGTTTGATACCTGTTTCTATATCCATGTGTGCCGCAAAGCGGCATTTCTGGACATGGACTGATGTCCGTTGCGTGTTTATATTTGCTGTTTACGCAGCGTAGGAGCATCTAGGTAGACAACGACTTAAGTTTGAGGATCCGGCGAGCTGAGTCGATCCTTCGAAATAGGAACTGCAGCTCTTGGCTGCCTGTCGCGTTCTCGCATCCAACATGCGCTAATCGCGAACTATAAAGTCGGGTAATTAACTTTTACGGCCCGATAATTTGCACAAAATTTGCAAGACGTCTCGGATTGTAAGATTATGGAAGGAACGCAGGTCCGCAGTCACGCTTGCAATTTTTGCATTAAGAATTACGTTGTAGCTATGCAGGATTTCACTTGTAATAGGCAGAAAATATTTTGCGTTTGAACCTTGTATTTTACAAATACAGACAGTGAACGCGAAAAGATATGCATTGTATGCTTTGTTAAAAATCTTGCAGCCGTACGCAATCAGTACGACTTTCTAACGCGTCCGCTGTTGGAGCCACAAAGTGCAATTTGCAAAGTGTTCACAAGGCCACATCTGTGCAAGGTGTTACACTGTAGGATCTTGCGCACCTGCGGTGACATCAATCTTGAAAAATGGCCACTATGTTGAACAAGCGTGTTACTGGTGCCTTCGGCAAGCAGATACCGGTGCGCTCTACTCCGGTCTCTGCTGTTCGCCCAACTCGCAGCTCTGTTCGTGTTGCTGCAACCGCTGCGACCGAGGAGAATCTTGGCTTCAAGACGATGCGCGATGGCATTAAGGTGGCCGCTGACGAAACGCTGCTCACTCCGCGCTTCTACACTACGGATTTCGATGAGATGGAGCGCCTTTTCAACCTGGAAATTAACAAGAATCTGGACATGGCTGAGTTTGAGGCTATGCTGGCTGAGTTCAAGCAGGATTACAACCAGCGCCATTTCGTGCGCAACGAGGTGAGCTGTTTTCTGCAATCTTGGAATGCTTGGTAATACTATTCGCGCGGCAAGTCTGGTCCCATTATGCAGCTCGGTCTTAGCGAGTACACGGTTCTCTCGCCGATACACTTGCAGACCTTCAAGGCGGCCGCTGAGAAGATCACTGGCCCGACGCGTAAAATTTTTATCGAGTTCCTCGAGCGTTCCTGCACTGCCGAGTTCTCTGGCTTCCTGCTATACAAGGAGCTGGGTCGCCGTCTGAAGTCGACGAACCCGGTTGTGGCGGAGATCTTTACGCTTATGTCGCGCGACGAAGCTCGCCACGCTGGTTTCCTCAACAAAGCAATGTCAGACTTCAACCTTGCTCTGGACCTGGGCTTCTTGACGAAGAACCGCAAGTACACCTTCTTCAAGCCTAAGTTCATCATCTACGCAACCTACCTCTCGGAGAAGATCGGTTACTGGCGGTACATTTCGATTTACCGTCACCTGCAGCGCAATCCTGACAACCAGCTGTACCCTCTGTTTGAGTACTTCGAGAACTGGTGCCAGGATGAGAACCGCCACGGTAAGGCAGTACGGCATGTGTTTTCTCTACGTGTCTTCCCTTGCATTGAGCTTTGATTGCCAGTCCTTATTAAGTTCCACAACATTGTTTGGAGCTCCGTGATTACTGAGTTGCCGCGTAGAACGCACTGTTGCCTTTTCTTACCCTTTCCCCTCTACCGCTGCATCAGGTGACTTCTTCACCGCTGTCTTGAAGTCGCAGCCTCAGATGATTGACGACTGGGTTGCGAAGCTCTGGTCGCGGTTCTTCTGCCTGTCTGTGTACATCACCATGTACCTGAACGATCACCAGCGCGACGCGTTCTACAGCTCTCTGGGCCTTAACACCACTGTCTTCAACCAGCACGGTGAGTACACATCGTGCTTATAGTACAGGTAATATGCGGGAGTTCTGTGTGCTGCACGCTGCAAGCCTGTAGTCAGATGTCTTCACGCCTGTCCCGACAGTGTCCCAAATGCTTCGGCCGTCTCACGCATGACGTGGACTATCCTTATTTTCGCTTCCAGCATCAACATGCTGTTTTCTTCCACTGACGAGAGTCCGGAATCCCTGACGGCGATGGGATGGCATCCTGTCGGTGTGATGCAGTGATCATTGAGACGAACAAGTCGACGGAGCGTATCTTCCCGGCAGTGCCAGATGTGGAGAACCCCGAATTCTTCAAGAAGATGGACCTGCTGGTTAAGTACAATACCCAGGTGGTGAACATTGGCAAGATGAACGTGCCGGATGCTGTGAAGGTGCTCCTGCGTCTGCCCCTTCTGGAGCGCATGGTGGCGGAGGTCTTCCAGATCTTCATCATGACCCCCAAGGAGTCCGGCTCGTACGACTTTGCAGAGAACAAGACCGCGCTGGTTTATTAAATTTGCGCGTGGTCTATGCGAAAGTAACCTTGCGTTAGCTGCCGCCTATACTGACGGCAACGGCAAAACTGCACTCGCGGAGCCGTACAGTTGGTGAAGACACGGAATGAAGGCCCCGACGTGGTCACACCCGGAGTTCCTAATGGTGTACGTGCTTCAGCGCAGCGCAGAATTGTCGGCTAATCATGTGATTCTCGTCTCAGTTTTTATATAGCGACCGAAGTAC
This sequence comes from Volvox carteri f. nagariensis, assembly GCF_000143455.1. Taxonomy (NCBI): domain Eukaryota; kingdom Viridiplantae; phylum Chlorophyta; class Chlorophyceae; order Chlamydomonadales; family Volvocaceae; genus Volvox; species Volvox carteri. Next base: position 690,327 of record NW_003307552.1, on the reverse strand, counting down.
GTCCAGCAGCTCAGCTTAGCGCGGGTGGTTGGCGTTGAAGAATGCGTTGGTTCGGTATTTTAGCAGCAGAGCGGAGGTAGAGGCGAGTCGCGCAGAGAGGATTTGAGGCACGCCGTTGTGCGCACTAAGATGCACACGTCGACATAGCACGTGTGACGTTCCAAAGGAAGAGTTTGGCGTTTGCACAATCGGCGTCATTGCTTCCTGTTGCGATGCGGTGTATAACACGGATTAGCTCGGTCATATGGTTCCTTGGTTGACGCTAAGGTCGGGCGCATCGTAGCAGAGCATGCGGGGGCGCACATCTGACGCGCCTGCTCTCCGTTATTTTGACTATTTCGATTTTGTTTGGCGTCGGAGGGAGTTTTGTGTGCTTTGGTTAAGGGTCGCACATCCGAAACGGAGGGTGAAACATGTACAGCGGGAGGCGCCGTACGGTTGCATCTATCCTTTGTTGTTGTATTCGTATGTTCAGTACGGATGTTAAGAGGGTTACGGTGTGTGACGCGAAAGAGAGTGATGGATGAGAGGCATGGAGCATGAAAGGATGAGAGGGAGGAGATCTGCAATGCTTCGCAGGGACTACTGATGAACTCTATCTTTGATTTCACGTTGACTAACGGGTAATCGCTTGACGAGGTTGAATGTTTATTTCATACAGTGACAAATGCGATGTATCGCTATCGTACATGACCGTGACAGTCATGTAATGGCGATTACATGAGGCCACAGGTTGCGGCTGTAATGCTGGATACAGGCTAGCTTTCCAATGTCCGTTGGGTCAATCTAGTGCCGGTGCTTGCAACGTAATCTGAAATACACTCGATTTATAAAATGGCGGATAAGGGCAGAGTGGGGAACAGGGGGAACCCCACAATCCACACGAGTTGGGCACGTATGCCACTGTGGTTCTCGCTGTTCCTTATCTCGTGATTGCTGGGGCAAGAAAGGAAAATCTAGGTGTTAGCGTACGGTTCATACCAGCGCTTATCGATACGTACGAGATAAAGAACTGGCCAGTCACATCGGTCATATGGTGAAAAGAGGGAGGAAACGGGCACGTGGGATGAACGGATATGAAAGCCGAAAGCTTGAACATCCAACGCGTAAAATGCACGCTAAGCACTTAAGATGCATAAGGAGATGCCTTAATGCGTTTTCGCGGGTGGCAGGGGTGAAAAGCCAGATAGGAAAGGGCCTACCGATCACTACGAAGCTGCCGGCCATCTTCAATGGACGCGGTGTATATATTGGATTTCTGGCGATTTGGAAAGACCTCATGCATGCTCCCGCTCAAGCCGGCTTCCGCCAAACGACTTGCAGCTGAATGCACCGAGATAGTCATCCGAGCTTACTGTCACCCAGAATGATCTGCCAACAAGTGTTGCATGCCACCCAGAATGATCTGTCACCCCGAATGATCTGCCAACAAGTGTTGCATGCCACCCAGCTACGATGTCTGATACAACCATTACAAGGTAGGGGGGCAGGGAACCAACCCACACCACTAGCCGTACCTGCTAGCGGGTGACGTTAAACCAACCTACCCCAGGGCACGTACCCCTAGCAAAATGCAGGGAGCCGTGCATTCGCAAGTACCAAAAGTCCGCAAATTCCCAGGCCTACACACAAAAGAAAGGGCATACCATACATCCGGACACTGAAATAGGGTGTAAGGACGAAAGGAGGGGCAGGGAGCGAACGCTGTCTTAGGTTCTCTGGGCGACCTGTTCGCCCGCAGCAGTGGACGGCCTCCCGAGTTTGCTGCCATTCAGCTGTGATGATGTTCCCCGAACGACTGATATGCTCATAGCCGTCGCATGCCGCGATGTGCTTGCTGCCGCGCAGCGGTGACAGCCTTCCATGATACGACCTGCTCGCAGCTATGAACGTCCATCTGTTTTTTTCACCACAAAGCTGCAAAGGCTTCCTCCGAACGAACTGTGCGGCAGCCGTTGCACGCAAGTTTGCTCCCGCTCAGCCGTGAGGGCTTCCCCTGAACGACCAGCCTCCAGCCATTCCATCCCACGCCATATTTGCTCCCAAAGCTGAACGACCTGACTGCAGCCATCAAGTGTGCTGCCGCATGCTTGGCTGCTGCTGCTTATTTTGGACGCCCAGCTGTGTTGACTTCCTCTGGATGACCTGCTTGCCGTCATTACGGCCTCCCAAATTTCCGCCTGCTCGGCCGCTGCCGCGTCCTCAGAACGACCTGCCCGACCCGTTGCACTCGGTTCGAGCTTCTACCGCTTCGGCTGTGAAGGCTCTGACGGCCTCTGTATACTCGTCTCATGTATTGCGGGGCTTTTTCCAACCCGCCCTCGGCCTACACAAGCGCCTGCCTAGCATGCCATCTGCCCCCCCCCGTGGTGAGCTGGATGGCTTGTGCCTAGGTAGGTTAAGGTGCTTGCCTATTGCGTGGGTGCTTTCTGGGGTGTTCGCAGTAGTGAGTCATTCACCCAATCCGACATGCGTGTGCATCATGACCTATTAGTAAATGCTGTCGCATGCTGGCATCTTATTTAGGGTTTCATGCTCGAATCAATCATGACAACCCCCGGCTTTTACGGATGCCCCCGCACTTGTAACTAAGCCCACGAATGTTATTAACAAGGGTTCCATGGCCTGATTTCCCTCCAAGTTTGCATACACTGAACACATAGGTGTGTCTCACACCCTGACAATAGCGCCGGGCGTTTGCGCCTGTCCATGATAAATCCAGCCCCCTTGGTCGATCCAGGACTACTACTACCGGCTGAATAAAAACAAGCACAACAGTCTCGACTGTTCCCATACGCCCGAGCTCCTGAGCATTGGCCCGCACGTCAACATATTTCGTGCGCTTCTATTCTGCTTTTGTCGCAAGGAATATGTAATAGCTTGGAATCGGTTGACGAACTTTTGGAACTTTGTCGTATGATTGTCGCGAGTTCGGAGCTAGCTGAGCTCGTAAGTGGATAGGTAAGGTCCGCTCGTAGACCCTTCGCGGAGCAAAAGATGAGTCTACGCGCGGCTTCAGCACGACGGCGCCAGCGTCAAGCTGCAGGCCGTGATTAACCTCGCCATGAGCACCTTCGTTGCGAGCCGGACCGCCCCGCTCCGCCTGCTCGACCGTCCGTCGAAATCCCGCTGCGCTTCGGCCAGCCGAGCGGATGACCTTTTGGACACGTCTCGATACCAATTGAAAGGGGTGGGACCGCTCCTTAACAACTGGGATGATGAAGCTGACTCTACTTGCAATATCTACTGTCTTAGGCCAAGAGGAACAGAGCTGTTACCGATCTGCAAGGAGCCGTACTATCCACTTACGGGCCCAGCTATTCCAGCATTCGTTCAGCTCCTGAAGCATTGAAGCACGTTCCTTGATCTAATCTGCAAGGAAACCGAAGCTCGCCAGCCGCTGACTTCTTCACATACTGCTTTTGTATTGCTCATCCTGCACGTGGTTCCCCCGCGGCCAAACACAACAAACATGACCGCACTAGGAAGGGCGCCTTGGCTGTAGCCCTGCTGTAGTTCCCCAGAGTTCGATTCCCTACCTCGCTCCCGCGATAAAGACAACAGATCTACGCATGTATGCACATAGCTGTCTTCTCAGACAGCCTGTGACTTTACTTCTGCCGTCCTGCTCCTTGCAAGTGTGTCAGACGACTTGATACTTTACTGCTGTTGCGATGCACCTTGCTACCAGGTCCCTGGTGCACTTTAAATCACGTCACCGCTCACCCTACCATCCCAAGACGGTAACATCCTTTCTTGCATTCGTAGCTACCCTTATCCCCACCTTAGCGGCGCATGACGCAACGCTGGAAGATATCTAGCAACTGAACGATCATCTTAGGTGACAAACTGAATAGGGCTGGTCCAGCGGACCGCCTCCTGCCACCCGCTTTACGCTGCTGCTATCGAAACTGGCTTTACATGGATTGTCCGCAGGATAGATGCACCCATGAAATGAATCACGACACCTTGTCGCCATCCCGGGTGCCACCGTCCTTGTTGCCCTTATCTTCTACAACAGCCCGTACATTTGCGCCCAGGGAGAGTTGCTTGGCTGCCAGCAACCGAGTCTCTTGCAGCTCCGCCTTCACGAGGTCCACATCCTCAGCCTGGATGTCAGGGATTGCAGTGGGCGGCATAGGGACAGGACATATCCCGTTGCTCGGCTTGGCGGTTGATTGCATGGCTACTCATTCTGCATGACCCCCCAGGTATCGGAGGTATTCATGACGCCGACGCCAGGGAAGGCTAGGACCACGCACGTGCAAGGCGATAGGCATGCAGGCCGCCCAAGCCCTACCCATTCACTCACTGCACCAGGCTCCGCAAGCCGTACGGATGCAGAACCTTTGGCACAAGAGGGTGACCCCGATACGTTCCAGGCATTGCAAACTAACAAACAGCGCATGGGCTACTTCTCCACCAGCCACCACCACCCTATGTCCCCCTCCTGCCGATTTGTATGGCGCAGCCAGCCATGGCCACGTGGCCCATGTAGGGATCGCCTTGGCCCCCGCCCTCAGTCTAGGGACCCGCAGCGCCTCCGCAGCGCACCTGGTACTCCAGGGAACGCTCGTACGAGGCTTCCGCCAGTGCCGGCTGCGAGGAGGATGGGACCCAGACACATGCGACATAAGGCCCCGGGGGGTAGTATTGGCCATCACCGGCGGCACTTGGAAACTTAGTGCATCACGCGCACTTCTTTCCAACATGTTGGGTCACTCGGCCGGTATGGCACCATCCACGGGGCTCGCAATAAACAACAAGACGTCCATCCCAGAGCTGTGGGAGCGCACCGAGCGACACTGCACTGACGTGTCCGGAGCGGCGCGGTGGGGTGGGGTGGGGTGGGGTGGGGTGGGGTGGGGTGGGGTGGGGTGGGGTGGGGTGGGGTGGGGTGGGGTAGGGTGGGGTAGGGTATGGTAGGGAATGGTAGGGTGGGGTAGGGTGGGGTAGGGTGGGGTAGGGTGGGGTAGGGTGGGGTAGGGTGGGGTACACGTGGTAACTCGCCCAACACCGTGCAACGCACCGCACGCGGCCAGCCCCGCATACCTCACCTCCCCGAAATTGCGTTGAGCCCTGGCCAGTGCCACGTGCGCCTCCGCCCACTGCGGCTGCAGCTCCACAGCTCTTGAGGCCGCCCGCAGCGCCTCCCAGGTGTACCCTAGCTCCAACAACACCTAGGGGGGAAACATGTGCGAGGAAGTGGGAAGTGAACTGCCGCCAGTCTCCAAGAGGTCCGAAACTGCTGAGGAGTGCGTAAGCCCCAGTGAGCATGCGGTAACTCCCCCGTCCCCGGGGCCGCCATTGCACTGCCCCGGTAGCGACCCTGGCCCCACCTGCGCATGCAGCTCGTGGAGGTCTGCTCGCCCGGGAGCCAACCTCACGGCCTGTCCCAGCAGGGCCCTCGCCTCAGTGAAGCGACCGGCAGCCGCGTGCTCCTGGCCGCGCTCCTGACGAGGGCCAGGGGCGTGCAGGGTGGTCAAACGAGGATAGGCGCCCATCGGGGGTTGGGAGATGCTTTGCCGGTGCAGCGGTGAGCCTACCATGGGTGATTCCGGGTGCATGACTACTGACCTGTTGCCTACGAGAGGTATAAACTATACACTGAGGGAGGGGGCAGGCCTTCAAGTGGAACCCGTCAAAATACGGGCAGTGTGTTCTATTCCCATAAACTTCCTCCCACCCCTACGCCACGCACTTGTTAAACACAGCAAAGCGCGGGACCCCTCCCGGGTCCTATTACTGTTGTCACCATTCAATGGTACATGAGTGTCGGTCACTTTGCCACAGAACTAAGGCGTGAGACCATCGGTGCGAAGCTTCTGTGCTCTAACCTTCAAATCGGCTGCCATAGCTATCGTGTCTGCCTCTTCTTCGCTCGATTCATCTGCAAAAGCCTGTAACTTATTTTGCGACAACTTGCCTAACTTTGGCCTTTTGCTCACGGACGCCATGGTTACTTTGCTACTTTCTGTTGCTCGGTGAGTCCCGGTATCGGAAATAGGACGCGGATTTCAATACTTTTCGCTGACAGATATAGACAAAAACATTGATACATTAAATGAACCCCATGCAAGGCTTACTTGACTGCGTTAATCGCAATCTGCACGCTGAGCCACTCACAAGAACAATGTACTACATTACAGTTGGACCTTCCAGAAGGTGATGTGAGGTCACAGCAGTTAGGCAGATATTACCTTAACCAAGAGGGTTTCTAATTCCTCATCTTATACAAGCTGACTGCTAGCCAATCTTTCTCCTTCGCCTCTACCAACTGTTCACGTGCATTTCTTATTGGCAGATAACACCATAGTAGACAGTAAAATATCACCTTACTAAATAATGCTACCTTCTACACGGTACCATGCTGCTGGTGCTGGTCGTCGTTGGCACCTAACGGGGCCGGCGCCGAAAGTCCGGCCTACCTTTCTACGGAGGATCAAAGTGCGGGCGGAATCCTCTGAGTTTGGACTGGTAGGATTCTATCTTTGCAGACCTCTCTGTTCGTCTGTGCGTCTGTCCAACTCCTTGCACAAATGTCCTGGCGAGCTCACGCAGGCGCCAGCACAGCCGAAAACGCCATATGGTGAAATGCTCCAGTATTACTTGCGGATGGTGAGTACGACCCAGTGCTGCGGATGGTTGCCGGCCCAGTGCACAGCGTGTCTAGGACGCGAAGTTTCCGGCCACGGGCAGCTGGGGCCCATCGGGCATGGAATGTGTAAGGGGCTACCCTTATGCCCAATATCCGTGGTGCGATTCCCGTTCTCTGAGAGAGCGACAGCACTATGCCGTATGCTGTGTGTATCAGGCTCGCAGGTAGCGGTAGCCGGCCTTCATCAGCGCCAGGGGCTGTCGGCTCTTCTCTGGCAAAGAGCCATGAGGTTGCGGGCATTAAAAGAACTGTAAACATCAGGACGATTGCGGGTATCTGAATGATCTCCAACTTCCTATCACCCCGCTCTTCCCCGAACGGGTTATTACGGTTCGGGCCCTCGTTCACGAAGAGATTATCCTGCGCTGCCGCCGCTGTATCGTATCATTCGCCATTCGCGGCTCCCGATAGCCGATAGCGCTCCCTCGCCGGCACCCCGCCCCCTCCCGGGTTGCCGGTCTCTGTCTCCTCCCACCCGTCCAGTCCACCTGCTACTCGCCGCCCGCAGGAGCCCCACCTCTTCAAGACCGCCGTAGATACGCAACTGACCAAACTGCGCGAGGAGAAGCTGCGCCGGCAGGAGAAAGAGGAGCAGCTGCTCGCCAGTTCGGATGGGACAGAGCTAGCGCTTTACAGGTGTGTGTATGTCTGTGTGTATCTTTGTGTGTGTGTGTGTGTGTGTGTGTGTGTGTGTGTCAGTGGGCCAGGGGCTGGGTTAGGAAAGGCGTACCTAGTAGGCTCTACAGCGACATCATGTACTCGAGTGGCCGCATCAGAGGCAGATAAACTATCAGGGCGAGGGTGGGGGTTCCACTGAGCCGCAGGGTGCGGGTGGGGCTGTCAAACCAGCAGCGCATGGGGGGAATGTACCCTGACGGCTTCTCCATGGGCCAGCATCCCTCCAGGCACTCGTCCCTCGTGGTGGGGAGGTGGACGCCGCACGGGAGGGTCCGCTGCCTGGCCGCTGTTGTGGCTGGCATAGTTATGGGCTCCTACCGTACTGGGACCGACGCCCGGTGGAAGGGCCCCCTCCATCATCTGCCTCTCAAGGCACCCCCGGACCATGCCCGCCCCTTTTTAGCCGTATCCCACCACACGTACCACTTACAAGTCGGCAGCAGGACAGGCAGTCACCGTAGCGGGGCCGCAGGTGTTCCTGTGCTCACCTGGGCCCCACAGTAGAGCCGTATGGTGGCCGCCTTCTGGCTAGCCGTCCGCTATGGAAATTTTTTGTGGACAGCCTGGGGGGCTTTTCCCTCTTCCTTCCCGTGCTGGGGACTCCGCGGCAATTGACCGGCGGTCTGCACCCCGCGCCTAGGGTGGTTCCGCGCCTCCCCCCGGGGCCCCCGAGCTGGCGCGTCATGAGCTATGATGGCGGCAGTGGGCGGGCTCTGGTCGTGCGGTACCGCAAACCACCACAGTTCAGAGCGACGGCACTGTACACAACACAATCAACACGCAGTTCGTTGTCTCGGTGTTATCGTCTCATCGCCTCCACCCGCTACACTCCCCCTCCTTCCCCTTGCCGCTGCTACTGCCGCTACTGCTGCTGCTCGCCGTGCTTTACCCCCAGGCGCATGGAGGAGGTTCGCGAAGTTGAGGTCCGGGCGACCTTGGAGGACCTGATGTACGTGTCCATATTGGAGAAGTTCCTGTTGCTGGGGGTGGACATGCTGCCGCGTATGGATGGTGGGTAGCTGGGGGGCGGGCAGGAGGGCGGGACGGGTAGGGGGGCAGGAGGGCGGGACGGGTAGGGGGGCAGGAGGGTCGCGAGGGGCTACGGAGGGCGCAACGAGGGAGGGAGGTGTGGGTGAGGAGGGGATCTGCCAGGCAGGGGCCAAAAGGCCCTCGACCACCTGGGAGAGATGTCGGTGGGTTGGGGGCGAGTGGGATGGTGTGGCGTGGGATGGGATGGGGTGCGTAGGCGCCGCCCTGAGGAGGTGTGGGTGGGCGGGCGAGAAGAGGGAGCGTGCTGAAGAGGAAAGTGATGGCAATGACGAAGAGGGAGGTGACGAAAATAAGCGGGCAAGCTGATGCGTGCGTGAGTCCGCGCTGTCCGGGGGTTTCTGCTTCACTCGATTAACGGTTGTTCCCATCAACCGCATTCGGGTAGGTGATCCTCTGCGTTCTGCTTCGTATGACCGGCGTCGCCCCCACCACAGCTCAACCTTTCCGAACCACTATCTTCCCGCAGGGTTCGTGGACCCCCCGTCCACCAACCTCAAGGCCCTGACTGAGGGCATCCACAGCAAGGAGGCTCTGGAGCTGGTCAGGGAGCACCTGCTCTCGGTCATGGGGACTGCGGCCACCGCGTACAGCAACGCCTACGTGAAGATGAGCAAGTTCCAAATGGCGCAGGCAGGTGGCGGAGTGGCTGCCCCACGGCCCTCGCGTTCGGGAGGGGAGGGGGAGGGGGAGGGGAGGTCACTGTGCCCGTAGGTGCAGACTGATTCAGCGCACGTTAGAATTTTCCTTTTGATCGGCCCCTCAGGTCGTGCTTGTTAGCCATGTCGGGCGTGTAACACTCGGCCCCGCCAGCTGGCGGCGGCCCCTAACCCCCCCTCTCTCCCTTACCACCGTGCCCTGGTGGGGTGGGGTACCCCCATGTTGCGTTGCGGAGGGCGTACCTGGACCGCCGGCCTCCGCCGCCCCCTAACCTTTCAATCCCCCCTCCCCCTCCCGGGGCTCTCCGAGTGCCGTCGAAGGTTCCGCTGTCTTCCTTTGTACATACGGATGTGCCCAGCTCCTGATGTCCCATCCACCCAACCCGCCCTCCGCGGCGGTGGCCCCCTCCGCGGCTCCCCCTCCTCCCCACGCCAGGTGTACGCCGCCAGCGTGATGTTCGGCTACTTCCTGCGGCGAGTGGATCAGCGTTTCCGGCTGGAGAAGGCGCTGGGGACACTGCCGCTCAGTAAGGAGGACGCGGTGGCTCGCCTGGAGAGACTCTTTGCGGCGGTGGGTGGGTGCGGCCGGGAAGGGGAGGGGCGGGCCAACGGGGTGGAGAGCGTCCAAGTGGATTTTGCGGCGGGGTGACAACGCCACACCTCCGTTGGCTCCCCCTATTGACCCCAATACACACACACACACACACACAAGCACACACGCACTCTCTTGGTGCCGCGGATGGGAGGGCCAGGGTGGGTCGGGTCGGGTCGGGTCGGGTTTACCTCTGGATAACCGCTGTGGGACTGCGGGACCGGGGGCTGTGGGAGCGGCGTAGTGGGTTGGGGTCGGGTAGGCGATACCGCCTATTCGGGAGGGGGAAGAGTTGGGGGCCTGAAGGTGTACGTGTGCTGTGTGTGTGTATGGGCGCGTGGGCGCGGGAGAGGGAAAGGGAGAGGGGCCCAGGTGCCCGTAGCATGCTGCTGCTGCTGCTGCTGCTGCTGCTGCTGCTGCTGCTGCAGCTGCGTTGTTACATTTGTTACATAGGGCTGCGTGGCACCGGTACTGTTTTGCATGTCCGGCAGCAGCTTCAACACCCTGAGCCAACCCCTAACTGGAGTCTGTACTGTGGCAGCCAATCCGCCGGGTTATACGTCCGCGTCCTGCCCTCTTCCTCTTTCGCCTCCCCACACTCCGACAGGCTGGCGACGTGGAGACGTCGGACAATCCCGACTTCGCGGACGCCACCACCGTGGATCTGGACTCCCCAGCTCCCTCCTCCATCGGCAGCTCGGTAGACGAGGACACAACCACGTCGTCAGCAGCGTCCACTGCCGGGGCATACGGCTCAGCCAACCGAAGCAGCGGCGGCGCCGCATCGACCTCGGGCCGGGGGCCTGTCGGGTCTCGGCGGGGTCCCGGGGCCGAGGGTGGCGGCGGTCGGGGCAAGAGCGCCCTGCGGCGGTACGTGGAGTCGTTCGACCAGGCTACCATGGTGGAGACGGCGAGGGTGGTCAGCGTGGAGGGTGCGGCGCTGGTGGAGCGGCAGACGTCGGCGCTGCTGGGGGACATTAAGAAGCTCACCACGCAGATGCAGGTACGGGTGCAGGCGGCGGGTGCTGTGTTGCAGATCAGGGGCTGCAAACGAGGTGTCCTCGCTCAGCCCCTAATGACAGACTCATAAACACACAGACACACACACACACACACTCTCCGCCCTCCCCGCCCGCAGGAAGTCGTTGGTGACAACGCCAGCTCCATGCAGGAGGCTATTGAGCGTATGGCCAAGGCCGTGGAGCTGGACATGGTGGAGACCGTTACGATGGCTGTTGCCACCCAGAGGCGGTCGGTGCTGGAGGCCGTGGCGTTCGGGTCCTTTCTGAGAGACGTGGAGAGCTGGGTGCAGGACGAGTACGCGCTGCTCACACCTATCCCGCCACCGCAGCTGCCGCCGGCAGCGACCGTGTAAGCCGCCGCTAGCTGAGGGGAGAGGAGAGAGTGACGGGTTGTGGCGCCATCGGCGGTGGTGGTGGCGAGGATGTGTGCATGAAGAATATAATACGTATCTATGTTGGGAAGGGCCCCAGGCGAGGGAAGGGGGGTTATGAGGTGCAGCTCCTGCAGGGCGGAGGGGGGATGGGGGGTTTGGGGGGGGGTTGTATGTCTGACGGCTTACGCTGCGGTTGGCGGCCGCGACTGTGTGGGCTGGGGGGAGGGGCGGGTGCGGGCGGAGGGGCGCGGGGGGGGGGGGTTGCGAGTGGTGGAGAGAGAGTGCCGGGAGGGGGAAGGGGGGTGCGGTGGGCCGCGGCCGCGAGTGACACAACCGGGGGGTAGGGGGTAGAACGTGCTGGTGTTCGTGCAGTGGGGCAGCAACAGTTGCATGTGGGTTTTATGCGGTTGTACTTACCTTGTATGAGTGTAGTCGTGTTGTATGTGTACCTGGGGAGGGGCCACAACACCAGTAATTGGGAATGTGGGTTTCTGTTTGGCGGCTGTGTGCTGAATATGCCCCCAGTTGCGGGCCCCGGGAGGGTGGCACGAGGGCGCGTACGTACGGCATGTACGGCATGTTGCGGCTCGAGCCATTGGTTTCGGTTGGTGGGAGCAAATGTCGGCTCAATTTTACGTCGCAATGTACTGCAGCCGTTGTGCAGGTAGGACAAATGCGTATTTATTACGTAATATGAAAAACACCACATAATCCTAGTGAACGTCTAATCCTGATGATGACGATGATGATGATGATGATGATGATGATGGTGGTGGTGGTGATGGTGCTTAATGTGGTGATGGTCGTATTGCGCATTGCTGGGTATCACAACCACTCGTCGTCGCGTAAAGCTCTCTCGGTGTTGGATGTGAAAATAAATATTGCGCAACACGGAGGCGCAGAAGATTACACGATCGTACAGATTAGCAGATTAGCTTTTGGCATTTAAACGTCTGTCCTGACTGATGTAACCGGGGAAAACGATATTTCCCGAGGATGGGTGCGACTGATAATTGTACGATGGTACGGCAGGAACTGCTCTGCTTGAAATGCTTCACAAGCAATAGGTACTGTTAGTCATTCTCGAGGCTTACGCAATCTACGTGACGCATCCCCCTGATGGTGTAACTAACCACTACCTCAACTGCTACAGCCGTCGCGGCGAACGCTTCTTGAGTCTTTGCTTGCCCTACAGGATGTTACTCTGTGCTTCGGCTGCGAACTGGCCCGTTTGGTGATCTGCAGCTGAGGCGGTCAGCGCCATGCCGCCTCTCCAAGCTTACGGTCTACCAAATCACCCGAGCATAGCCTATCCGGCTGTGTCTTAACATCAGCTCGATGAGCAAAAAATAGAAAAAGATGAAACTAGCTAGCTGTCCAGTGAGACGGAAGCTGGCATTTTCGGAGTCAGAACGTCTGGTCCGGGTCGTTGGCAGGGTCAACTAGACCGTACGACATAGACCTGGAATAAGCTGCAGTCTATGTTCATCTACGGGGCGACACAGGATATATATGTCACAGTAGCTTGTGTGGTATTTGTTGGCCCAATGCCGCTGTCTTTATGCGTACAGCAATCATATTTGCGAGTTGCATTTGCAGGGCTTTAGTCAGGGACTGGCGATTGCGAAGAGTCGACCTTGTTCCCTTCACTCATGTCCGCACTGATTAACTGCAATTTACATGATGTTCATAATGCAATTAGTGGCGTGCATGCTGTGCGCCGGAGGCACTGCAAGCATGTTCCAGTTTGGCTCGGCCCATGGTCTCAGCTTGGCGGCAAAGCCCACTCGCGCAACACGTTGAAATTAAGTTGCATTTCTTTGCGGCAAGGAGCCTTTGCTTCAGCTACTGGTGTAGCTCATGTGTCGTTGAGCGTCCAGTCCAGCGGTGGGCCTGTCGACATCGGCTTCGATAGAGAACGCCGCGGCAACAGCCATGGCGACAGTGCCACATTTTCCAATTACAGATCTAGGGTTGTTTCCCTCCCTTTATCGGAATTGTCACAGCCACCGCCCAGGGCCCCGCCCCAGCCGGGCGGGGGCTCATCAGACAACAGCAGCAGCGGGCAGGGCGCGGGCGTGGGCATGTCCCCAACGACCACCTCATCCCGGCCGGGCCTGCTGGTAAGGATTTCATCTATTACTACGTTTCACCTTGGGCCAAGGCGCTCGGCAAGGCGGCTGTTTTTACTCGGGGATCTGCCCGATGTACCTTTGGGACCCTTACGTACCCTTTAGGTTCCCCTTTGCGTTTCCCCGACGGAGGGGACATCCGAAGGGATATTTACCTTCATGTACAACCCCTTCATGCCCTAAGGGACCTTCTGCCCCCGGGCAACAAGATCCGGCAATGACCGGCAGCTGCTGATGATGATACTGATGATACTGCTGCTACTGTTGCTACTGGTGCTGTTCGATGTGCTGTCTGCGACCGCAGGGTATGCCCGGCTGGCACCGCCCCAGCGATTTGGACCCATGGGTCGGTTCAGTTTTGCACCACGCCGCGAAGCTACGGCAGTGCATGCAGACCTGCGGACCAGGTGGGTGGGTGAGCAATGATGAGTGATGGTGGGTGCATCTGAAATTTGAAACATTCTGGGTAAAAAAAAGCTTTTGTGGCAGAAGACTTAGGGGGCCTATAGCCCCCTCCTGTCTGCCGGAAAGAGATGGAGCTGCTTCAATGTAACAGGTCCTTCTGTCCTCTCATGCTCAAGTGGTAAGGCCCATTTGAGGCCAAGGTTACGGCCCCGCCATGCGCCAATCAGGTTTACCCCTTCTCGCGCTGCTTCACGACCACGAGCTGCTACTGCGTAACAGCCACCGGCCGGCCCGCTACTGCGCCGATTTTCACCCGCAACCCGCCTGGCGCGCCGCCGGCGCAAGAGCGCTGGAGCGCCTGGACTCAGCATACGGTGCACTGTACTTAGACGCTGGGGTGTACGACAACCTGGAGGCGGTTCACGCGGCCCTGAAGCGGATCGTCGCGGTGGCGGTGCCGGAGGCGGTACTGGACCGCCACAACTGTCGGCTTCGTCAGATGGCGGGCACCCGGGACGGCGGCGACAACAACCGGTGCGACCCCTGGCACGAGGCGCAACCCCGCGGTGGAGTTGCGGACCCGGTCGCGGCGCGGGTGGTGGAGGACCTGCGGCGCCATGAGGGCCTGGCGGCTGCGGGCCCGGTCCAGTGGCTCCAGTTGTGCAGCGCCCTGCGTCCCCTCTTCAGGGCGGCTCAGCGGGGCCGGCAGCCGCCTCCGTCTAATCCGCCTGAGCCTTTGGGCGAGGAAAAAGAAGCCACTGGTAGCAGAAGCAGCGGCGGCGGCAGCAGCAGTAGCAGCAGCAGTAGCGCCGAGGGCAGCGGCGGCGCCGCCCACTTCGGTGATCCAGGGGTAGCACGGATACGGCGTCTGCAGTCAGCCATCGCGCAGCGCTCAGCGGCATTAAGGCGCCTAGGGGCGGGCAGGCCATCCCTGGCCCCTTGCCTGGCTCTCCACCCCGCACAATTAGAGCTGCTGCAGCCATGGTTGCCGTCGGGCGAGGAGGACGTGGGGCAGCAGCGGAGCAGCGGCGACGGTTCCGGGAGTGCCTCCGCCGCCGCCGCCAGTGGCAGCGGCGGCGGCCTTGTGGATTGGATCGGCGGCAGGGAATTGCTTGATGTGCTGACGCGTCGTCGCCGTTTGTGGCAGCAGGGTGGGAAGGAGGAAGGGGAGGCTGGCGGGGCTGTCGTTGAAAGCCCCTCAACGTCAGCGGCTCCGGAAGGCGTGAACGGCGTTAGCGAAGGCGACGGCAGTGATGCCCCGACGACGCGCACTCCCCGCGGTCGAGTCCTTACTTTCCTCGACGGCACTGCGCCGTTGGATTTGGACGAGCTCCTGCTGGACGCCACCGACGAGGCGATTGATCTGGCGGCCACAGCAGCAGACAGCCACCATCAAGGCCGCCGCGGAGTGGCGCGCTACGGTGCTGCAGACGGCAACAGCAGTAGTGATGCCAGCGGAGAAGATGATGATGGTGATGGTGATGGTGGTGATGATGGTAATGGCGTTGGAGGCGGGGGTTCACTTCTGTTGCCGGTGATCCGTCTGACCCCCGAGCTGGCTGGGCGGCTGCTGCAGCTGCATCCCAACGAGGGTGTTCGCTGGCAGGTGTACCACTCGGGGCCGCTGCGACAGGTACCTTCTGTTGGGGGGGGTGGGGGTGGGGGGTTGGAGATGACGTCAGGTGGTGGCCGCTACTGGTGGGGGGGGTGGGGGAGCTGCAAGATGTGAGATACGCCGGGTCTGTTCCCCGACTCCAAACGACCGGGTGCTGACCGGGAGGGGGTTGGGAGGGCGGGTCCCGTGGGGCCGCTAACTGTACTCGTCTGCAAGCTGTAGAGCTCTTTTACTTCCTTTGCTTCTATGATGTGAGGTGGGGTGGGGTGGGGTGGGGTGGGGTGGGGTGGGGTGGGGTGGGGTGGGGTGGAGGAGGCTGCCAACGGACAGGTTTGAGCCCCTCCTGCAACCCTCGTTTATCTGATTCTTAAGTTTTAAATACGCGGCCTGACTGTGCTGGTAGAGCGATGGTGGGTCCCAGCTGTGACGTCCAAAAGGGCTGTGTAGAAATCCCTCCACATGCTCGGGCTCCCTCGCTGCCGCCAGGTCAGGGCGATGTTGGCGGTGATGGACGAGCTTACGGAGCTGCGGCGGCGGCTGGCGGCGGCGTTGGGGTACCGCTGCTGGGGCGACCTGGTGCTCCAGGGGGGCGGCGCGGTGACCAGCGCTGGCGGCGGCGGAGGCGGGGGGGGGGGCGTAGCCGGCAGCGCGTTGGGCGGCCACGCGGCCATCGTACGGATGTTACGTGAGCTGGGCGCGGGGCTCCTGTCTTACGGTGACAGGTGAACTCTTAAGTCGAATACGTCATATGCTTGGATAGGACAAACCTGATTTAAATACCGGCAGAACATTCATAGCGCAGATTAACCGACTGATCGTAACCGCCAACTAACTAACTAACTGTCTCTTGTGTCTTTCCCAGCGAGCTTGACGCAATCCGACGGGATGCCCGGCGACCGGCTAGGGGCTCCAGGGGCGGTTTACCACCGGGCGCGGATCCGCTGGATCCATGGAATTTGCCGTTCGTCCTGCAGGGCCTTGCACAGGGCCAGGCTGCCTCCCGGTACGACACCGGCTGGTCAGTCGGATACGCCGACTATTTCGCGCCGCCGGGGCTGCTCCAGGTGCGGCCATCGGCCTGATAGTGACTTCGCTGCGAGCGCAAGCAGGAAACCACGTGCACACAGTCGTATACTCGTACACATTCAACGTGTCGTGTTGCACTCTAAGTATTTGCGTGCACGCGGTGAGGGGTGGGTCGTCCGATGTGATAGCAGCGCCGCGGCTCTCCCCACCACTGGGGAATCAAAGATCTTGACCTTCCCCCTCTCCTCACCCCTTCAGTGTAGTAGCCCAGTGGACAGGTGCTCAGTACGTCGCCTCTCCTCATCCTCATAGCGGCCTCCACATTTCGTTCGCCGCTGCCGCCAGCACTTCACAAAACTTTACCAGCGTGTGTATGTATGTATATATGTATATATATGTGCATGGACTCCTGCAGGGCAGCAGTGCGCTGTGCCGGGAGCTATTTGGATTGGCGCTGGAGGGGCCCTTACAGTTGGCTCCAGGGGAGATGACGGGCTGGATCCATGGGGATCCGGTTCCGGAGCCAGAGCCGGATTCTGATGGAGGTCGGTGGTTGCAACCCACATCGGGTTTGTCGGAGGGCGGTGGGATGGAAGCATCGCAGGACAGCGAGGGCCACGACAGTGGCGGCGGCGGAGGCGCGTGCGGAGGTGATGTCGTCTTGAAGGCCGCTGTGGTTTGCTGTCGTACAAACCGCCAGCTTGGGTGAGGGGTCCTTGGAGAGCTGCATCTCTGTGTGGGGGGCGGGGTGGGTGGGGACGGGACGGGAAGTGTGCCGCCGAGGGCGAGAGAGCGCCAAACCTGAGGAGCGTTCTAGCGCAGCCGCTGAGCGGCAGCCGCTGTTGCCAGCCCTTTCTTGTTGCTGTTGCTGCTTTTGCCGTTATTGTTACCTGGCTGACTGACTGACTGACTGACGGACAGATGGACTGACTGACGGACCTGCCTCCCATCGATGATGCGCTACTGCTTCGCGCAGTCCCGTACCAACCATCCGTACGTTCCCAGCACTGGGTCCGGACCTTCCGGAGTCTGGTTCTGATCGTAATACTGCCTGTGAAACCCCAGGAGTAAGAATAGTAAGTATAGATGATGAATGTGATAATAATGATAATGATAACATAATAGTAGCAGTAGTAGTAGCGACTTTCCTCTCCCGATCCCGGTCTCGGTCCGCACCTGCCCGCCCTCTAAAATAATGCAGATTTCTGTACCTGCACCTCCACGGGGGCCTGTCCGAATACCCCTTCACCACCCTGCTGCGACACGGACCCATGGGTCTGTCACCACGCACCGACGCGAGCGTGGACGTGGAGCGGCATGACGCCCGCGCTGAACCCGGCGGTGAACACTCGCTGCCGGTCGTGCTGGTACGAATGCCCTACCGTCCAGATGCGCGCTCCGAGTGCGGTGGACCAGAAAGTCCGTACTTCCTCAAGGTGGGCGTCCGGGCGACCTGCGAAGGGGTTGGAGCGAGGGAGAGTAGGGGCGCAGGGGGACGCGGTGGGTGAGTGCTGGGGTGCGCACACCAACGAGGCATGTGAGTGCGGGTGTGTGGGGGTGGGTGGGTGGGAAGGGTGTGACGTGGAGAGGGTTTGCGCCACGGCAGGGCACGGCAGGTCATGGCTGCAGGAAACCTCCGACGCTCATCGTATTGACCCCCCCATTACAACCCGCCACGCCCTGCCAAGATGATGGCACGCCATCATGCCACCCTAGACTCCCGCCACGCCCCTAAACCCCCAACACCACGTCCCTGCCGGGGTTCGCGCCCCCTGGAGCCGCCAACCCCCTGGAGCCGCCCTGCCCCGCACGTCCGGGTTTGTGTGGGAGCGCCTTCCCAACCACCACCATGCGCATCCATCCGCCACAATCCCGTTTCCATTCCTTCCACCCACCCACAACCCGCCCCTCAGGCATGGCTCCACGAGCTGGGTCACGCGCTGCACCACATCGCCTCCGCCGCCATCTGCCGGCTCACCGCTGCAACGGACCTCCTGCCGCCTCCACCGCCACCGCCACCGCCACCGCCACCGCCTCCACCGCCACCGCCACCGCCTCCACCGCCACCGCCACCGCCTCCACCGCCACCGCCTCCACCGCCACCGCCACCGCCACCAACATCACCGCCACCGCCACCATCGCAAACGCCGTCACAGCCGCCCTCCTCCCCGCCCCTCAGCACCGCCAACACCTACACAATGATGACGACCGCCGCCGCGGAAAGCAACGCCAACAGCACGAACAGCGACACCACCACCGCAGCTGTTGTTACCCGCTGTACGGATGGGCTTATCGGCGGCAGCGACGGCGATGACGACCTGAAGGACGACGACGCCGGTGCTGCTGACGCTCCCCCTCGTCCTCGTGCTACGGCTGCTGCTGCAGTTGGAGGTAGAGGCGGTTGGCAGTTGGCGCTCCTGAGCGGCAGTAGCTGCCCCCTGGACATCCGCGAGGTCCCCTCACACCTTATGGAGCACGTGTTGAGGGACCCAGGATGTGTACGGCAGCTGTCACGACATGGCCGCCTGGACTGCCCCCTGCCGCTGAGGGACTGTGCCAGGTGTGTGTATATTGAGTGTATTGAGTGTACGGATGTGTGTAGGTTGGGGCCCTCGCTCAGCCGCCTGCTGGCCACCCCGCCCGCCGGCCTCTGGCTCCTGAATGCTGCGTGGCGATGGTGAGATGCAGCACGTGGCCAGCACGGGCGCGAGGCCGTTCACGTTCGGGTAGTTGCTGTCAGGGATTGCCCGTGTTTTCGTAAAACCCTGAAACCCTCCGCCCCTTCACCCCGACCG